>NC_135825.1:39742874-39979598 GCF_964213995.1 Mustelus asterias | reverse complement strand
GGGCAGCGTATGCCAGGAAGCTGAGAGGGGCAGCGTATGCAGGAGTGAGAGGGGCAGCGTATGCAGGCGTGAGAGGGGCAGCGTATGCAGGAGTGAGAGGGGCAGCGTATGCAGGAGTGAGAGTGGGCAGCGTATGCAGGGAGTGAGAGGGGCAGCTTATGCAGGAGTGAGAGGGGCAGCTTATGCAGGAGTGAGAGGGGCAGCTTATGCAGGAGTGAGAGGGGCAGCTTATGCAGGAGTGAGAGGGGCAGCTTATGCAGGAGTGAGAGGGGCAGCTTATGCAGGAGTGAGAGGGGCAGCTTATGCAGGAGTGAGAGGGGCAGCTTATGCAGGAGTGAGAGGGGCAGCTTATGCAGGAGTGAGAGGGGCAGCTTATGCAGGAGTGAGAGGGGCAGCTTATGCAGGAGTGAGAGGGGCAGCTTATGCAGGAGTGAGAGGGGCAGCTTATGCAGGAGTGAGAGGGGCAGCTTATGCAGGAGTGAGAGGGGCAGCTCATGCAGGAGTGAGAGGGGCAGCTCATGCAGGAGTGAGAGGGGCAGCTCATGCAGGAGTGAGAGGGGCAGCTCATGCAGGAGTGAGAGGGGCAGCTCATGCAGGAGTGAGAGGGGCAGCTCATGCAGGAGTGAGAGGGGCAGCTCATGCAGGAGTGAGAGGGGCAGCTCATGCAGGAGTGAGAGGGGCAGCTCATGCAGGAGTGAGAGGGGCAGCTCATGCAGGAGTGAGAGGGGCAGCTTATGCAGGAGTGAGAGGGGCAGCTTATGCAGGAGTGAGAGGGGCAGCTTATGCAGGAGTGAGAGGGGCAGCTTATGCAGGAGTGAGAGGGGCAGCTTATGCAGGAGTGAGAGGGGCAGCTTATGCAGGAGTGAGAGGGGCAGCTTATGCAGGAGTGAGAGGGGCAGCTATGCAGGAGTGAGAGGGGCAGCTTATGCAGGAGTGAGAGGGGCAGCTTATGCAGGAGTGAGAGGGGCAGCTTATGCAGGAGTGAGAGGGGCAGCTTATGCAGGAGTGAGAGGGGCAGCTTATGCAGGAGTGAGAGGGGCAGCTTATGCAGGAGTGAGAGGGGCAGCTTATGCAGGAGTGAGAGGGGCAGCTTCTGCAGGAGTGAGAGGGGCAGCTTATGCAGGAGTGAGAGGGGCAGCTTCTGCAGGAGTGAGAGGGGCAGCTTCTGCAGGAGTGAGAGGGGCAGCTTCTGCAGGAGTGAGAGGGGCAGCTTCTGCAGGAGTGAGAGGGGCAGCTTCTGCAGGAGTGAGAGGGGCAGCTTCTGCAGGAGTGAGAGGGGCAGCTTATGCAGGAGTGAGAGGGGCAGCTTATGCAGGAGTGAGAGGGGCAGCTTATGCAGGAGTGAGAGGGGCAGCTTATGCAGGAGTGAGAGGGGCAGCTTATGCAGGAGTGAGAGGGGCAGCTTATGCAGGAGTGAGAGGGGCAGCTTATGCAGGAGTGAGAGGGGCAGCTTATGCAGGAGTGAGAGGGGCAGCTTATGCAGGAGTGAGAGGGGCAGCTTATGCAGGAGTGAGAGGGGCAGCTTATGAGGAGTGAGAGGGGCAGCTTATGCAGGAGTGAGAGGGGCAGCTTATGCAGGAGTGAGAGGGGCAGCTTATGCAGGAGTGAGAGGGGCAGCTTATGCAGGAGTGAGAGGGGCAGCTTATGCAGGAGTGAGAGGGGCAGCTTCTGCAGGAGTGAGAGGGGCAGCTTATGCAGGAGTGAGAGGGGCAGCTTATGCAGGAGTGAGAGGGGCAGCTTATGCAGGAGTGAGAGGGGCAGCTTATGCAGGAGTGAGAGGGGCAGCTTATGCAGGAGTGAGAGGGGCAGCTTATGCAGGAGTGAGAGGGGCAGCTTATGCAGGAGTGAGAGGGGCAGCTTATGCAGGAGTGAGAGGGGCAGCTTATGCAGGAGTGAGAGGGGCAGCTCATGCAGGAGTGAGAGGGGCAGCTCATGCAGGAGTGAGAGGGGCAGCTCATGCAGGATTGAGAGGGGCAGCTTATGCAGGAGTGAGAGGGGCAGCTCATGCAGGAGTGAGAGGGGCAGCTCATGCAGGAGTGAGAGGGGCAGCTTATGCAGGAGTGAGAGGGGCAGCTTATGCAGGAGTGAGAGGGGCAGCTTATGCAGGAGTGAGAGGGGCAGCTTATGCAGGAGTGAGAGGGGCAGCTTATGCAGGAGTGAGAGGGGCAGCGTATGCAGGAGTGAGAGGGGCAGCTTATGCAGGAGTGAGAGGGGCAGCTTATGCAGGAGTGAGAGGGGCAGCTTATGCAGGAGTGAGAGGGGCAGCTTATGCAGGAGTGAGAGGGGCAGCTTATGCAGGAGTGAGAGGGGCAGCTTATGCAGGAGTGAGAGGGGCAGCTTATGCAGGAGTGAGAGGGGCAGCTTATGCAGGAGTGAGAGGGGCAGCTTATGCAGGAGTGAGAGGGGCAGCTTCTGCAGGAGTGAGAGGGGCAGCTTCTGCAGGAGTGAGAGGGGCAGCTTCTGCAGGAGTGAGAGGGGCAGCTTCTGCAGGAGTGAGAGGGGCAGCTTCTGCAGGAGTGAGAGGGGCAGCTTCTGCAGGAGTGAGAGGGGCAGCTTCTGCAGGAGTGAGAGGGGCAGCTTCTGCAGGAGTGAGAGGGGCAGCTTCTGCAGGAGTGAGAGGGGCAGCTTCTGCAGGAGTGAGAGGGGCAGCTTCTGCAGGAGTGAGAGGGGCAGCTTATGCAGGAGTGAGAGGGGCAGCTTATGCAGGAGTGAGAGGGGCAGCTTATGCAGGAGTGAGAGGGGCAGCTTATGCAGGAGTGAGAGGGGCAGCTTATGCAGGAGTGAGAGGGGCAGCTTATGCAGGAGTGAGAGGGGCAGCTTATGCAGGAGTGAGAGGGGCAGCTTATGCAGGAGTGAGAGGGGCAGCTTATGCAGGAGTGAGAGGGGCAGCTTATGCAGGAGTGAGAGGGGCAGCTTATGCAGGAGTGAGAGGGGCAGCTTATGCAGGAGTGAGAGGGGCAGCTTATGCAGGAGTGAGAGGGGCAGCTTATGCAGGAGTGAGAGGGGCAGCTTATGCAGGAGTGAGAGGGGCAGCTTATGCAGGAGTGAGAGGGGCAGCTTCTGCAGGAGTGAGAGGGGCAGCTTATGCAGGAGTGAGAGGGGCAGCTTATGCAGGAGTGAGAGGGGCAGCTTATGCAGGAGTGAGAGGGGCAGCTTATGCAGGAGTGAGAGGGGCAGCTTATGCAGGAGTGAGAGGGGCAGCTTATGCAGGAGTGAGAGGGGCAGCTTATGCAGGAGTGAGAGGGGCAGCTTATGCAGGAGTGAGAGGGGCAGCTTATGCAGGAGTGAGAGGGGCAGCTTATGCAGGAGTGAGAGGGGCAGCTCATGCAGGAGTGAGAGGGGCAGCTCATGCAGGAGTGAGAGGGGCAGCTCATGCAGGATTGAGAGGGGCAGCTCATGCAGGAGTGAGAGGGGCAGCTCATGCAGGAGTGAGAGGGGCAGCTCATGCAGGAGTGAGAGGGGCAGCTCATGCAGGAGTGAGAGGGGCAGCTCATGCAGGAGTGAGAGGGGCAGCTCATGCAGGAGTGAGAGGGGCAGCTCATGCAGGAGTGAGAGGGGCAGCTCATGCAGGAGTGAGAGGGGCAGCTCATGCAGGAGTGAGAGGGGCAGCTCATGCAGGAGTGAGAGGGGCAGCTCATGCAGGAGTGAGAGGGGCAGCTCATGCAGGAGTGAGAGGGGCAGCTCATGCTGGAGTGAGAGGGGCAGCTCATGCAGGAGTGAGAGGGGCAGCTCATGCAGGAGTGAGAGGGGCAGCTCATGCAGGGGTGAGAGGGGCAGCTCATGCAGGGGTGAGAGGGGCAGCTCATGCAGGGGTGAGAGGGGCAGCTCATGCAGGGGTGAGAGGGGCAGCTCATGCAGGGGTGAGAGGGGCAGCACATGCAGGGGTGAGAGGGGCAGCTCATGCAGGGGTGAGAGGGGCAGCTCATGCAGGGTGAGAGGGGCAGCTCATGCAGGGGTGAGAGGGGCAGCTCATGCAGGGGTGAGAGGGGCAGCTCATGCAGGGGTGAGAGGGGCAGCTCATGCAGGGGTGAGAGGGGCAGCTCATGCAGGGGGTGAGTGGGGCAGCTTATGCAGGGGTGAGAGGGGCAGCTTATGCAGGGGTGAGAGGGGCAGCTTATGCAGGAGTGAGAGGGGCAGCTTATGCAGGAGTGAGAGGGGCAGCTTATGCAGGAGTGAGAGGGGCAGCTTATGCAGGAGTGAGAGGGGCAGCTTATGCAGGAGGGAGAGGGGCAGCTTATGCAGGAGCGAGAGGGGCAGCTTATGCAGGAGCGAGAGGGGCAGCTTATGCAGGAGCGAGAGGGGCAGCTTATGCAGGAGCGAGAGGGGCAGCTTATGCAGGAGCGAGAGGGGCAGCTTATGCAGGAGCGAGAGGGGCAGCTTATGCAGGAGCGAGAGGGGCAGCTTATGCAGGAGCGAGAGGGGCAGCTTATGCAGGAGCGAGAGGGGCAGCTTATGCAGGAGCGAGAGGGGCAGCTTATGCAGGAGCGAGAGGGGCAGCTTATGCAGGAGCGAGAGGGGCAGCTTCTGCAGGAGCGAGAGGGGCAGCTTCTGCAGGAGCGAGAGGGGCAGCTTCTGCAGGAGCGAGAGGCGCAGCTTCTGCAGGAGCGAGAGGGGCAGCTTCTGCAGGAGCGAGAGGGGCAGCTTCTGCAGGAGCGAGAGGGGCAGCTTCTGCAGGAGCGAGAGGGGCAGCTTCTGCAGGAGCGAGAGGCGCAGCTTCTGCAGGAGCGAGAGGGGCAGCTTCTGCAGGAGCGAGAGGGGCAGCTTCTGCAGGAGCGAGAGGGGCAGCTTCTGCAGGAGCGAGAGGGGCAGCTTCTGCAGGAGCGAGAGGGGCAGCTTCTGCAGGAGCGAGAGGGGCAGCTTCTGCAGGAGCGAGAGGGGCTGCCCCTCTCACTCTTATGCAGGAGTGAGAGCGCAGCGCAAGCAGGAGGGAGAGGGGCAGAGTAAGCAGGAGTGAGAGGGGCAGCTAATGCAGCAGTGAGAGGGGTAGCGCAAGCAGGAGTGAGAGGGGAGGGGCAGCGCAAGCGGGAGTGAGAGGGGCAGCGGAAGCAGGACCGAGAGGCACATCGTAAGCAGCCGTGAGTGGGGCAGCGTAAGCAGGAGTGAGAGGGGCAGCGTAAGCGGGAGTGAGAGGGGCAGCGTAAGCAGGAGTGAGAGGGGAAGCGTGCGCAGGTGTGAGAGGGGCAGTGCAAGCAGGAGCGAGAGGGGCAGCTTATGCAGGAGCGAGAGGGGCAGCTTATGCAGGAGCGAGAGGGGCAGCTTATGCAGGAGCGAGAGGGGCAGCTTATGCAGGAGCGAGAGGGGCAGCTTATGCAGGAGCGAGAGGGGCAGCTTATGCAGGAGCGAGAGGGGCAGCTTATGCAGGAGCGAGAGGGGCAGCTTATGCAGGAGCGAGAGGGGCAGCTTCTGCAGGAGCGAGAGGGGCAGCTTATGCAGGAGCGAGAGGCACATCGTAAGCAGCCGTGAGTGGGGCAGCGTAAGCAGGAGTGAGAGGGGCAGCGGAAGCGGGAGTGAGAGGGGCAGCGTAAGCAGGAGTGAGAGGGGAAGCGTGCGCAGGTGTGAGAGGGGCAGTGCAAGCAGGAGTGAGAGGGGCAGCTTATGCAGCAGTGAGGGGGCAGCGTAAGCAGGAGTGAGAGGGGCGGCGTTAGCAGGAGTGAGAGCGGCGGCGTAAGCAGGAGTGAGATGGGCAGCTTATGCAGCAGTGAGAGGGGCAGCATTAGCAGGAGTGAGAGGGGCAGCATTAGCAGGAGTGAGTGGGGCAGTGTAAGCAGGAGTGAGAGGGGCAGCATCAGCGGGAGTGAGAGGGGCAGCGTGCGCAGGAGTGAGTGGGGCAGCGTGCGCAGGAGTGAGAGGGGCAGCGTGCGCAGGAGTGAGAGGGGCAGCGTAAGCAGAAGTGAGAGGGGCAGCGTAAGCAGAAGTGAGAGGGGGTGCGTCAGCAGACGTTAGAGGGGCAGCTTATGCATGAGTGAGAAGGGATGCTTATGCAGGAGTGAGAGCGCAGCGTAAGCAGGAGGGAGAGGGGCAGCTAATGCAGCAGTGAGAGGGGTAGCGCAAGCAGGAGTGAGAGGGGCAACGCAAGCGGGAGTGAGAGGGGCAGCATGCGCAGGAGTGAGAGTGGCAGCGGAAGCAGGACCGAGAGGCACATCGTAAGCAGCAGTGAGTGGGGCACCGTAAGCAGGAGTGAGAGGGGCAGCGTAAGCGGGAGTGAGAGGGCAGCTTATGCAGCAGTGAGGGGGCAGCGTAAGCAGCAGTGAGAGGGGCAGCATTAGCAGGAGTGAGAGGGGCAGCGTAAGCAGGAGTGAGAGGGGCGGCGTAAGCAGGAGTGAAAGGGGCGGCGTAAGCAGGAGTGAGATGGGCAGCTTATGCAGCAGTGAGAGGGGCAGCTTATGCAGGAGTGAGGGGGGCAGCTTATGCAGGAGTGAGAGGGGCAGCTTATGCAGGAGTGAGAGGGGCAGCTTATGCAGGAGTGAGAGGGGCAGCTTATGCAGGAGTGAGAGGGGCAGCTTATACAGGAGTGAGAGGGGCAGCTTATGCAGGAGTGAGAGGGGCAGCTTATGCAGGAGTGAGAGGGGCAGCTTATGCAGGAGTGAGAGGGGCAGCTTATGCAGGAGTGAGAGGGGCAGCTTATGCAGGAGTGAGAGGGGCAGCTTATGCAGGAGTGAGAGGGGCAGCTTATGCAGGAGTGAGAGGGGCAGCTTATGCAGGAGTGAGAGGGGCAGCTTATGCAGGAGTGAGAGGGGCAGCTTATGCAGGAGTGAGAGGGGCAGCTTATGCAGGAGTGAGAGGGGCAGCTTATGCAGGAGTGAGAGGGGCAGCTTTTGCAGGAGTGAGAGGGGCAGCTTATGCAGGAGTGAGAGGGGCAGCTTATGCAGGAGTGAGAGGGGCAGCTTATGCAGGAGTGAGAGGGGCAGCTTATGCAGGAGTGAGAGGGGCAGCTTATGCAGGAGGGAGAGGGGCAGCTTATGCAGGAGTGAGAGGGGCAGCTTATGCAGGAGTGAGAGGGGCAGCTTATGCAGGAGTGAGAGGGGCAGCTTATGCAGGAGTGAGAGGGGCAGCTTATGCAGGAGTGGGAGCGCAGCGTAAGCAGGAGTGAGAGGGGCAGCGCAAGCGGGAGTGAGAGGGGCAGCTAATGCTGCAGTGAGCGGGGTAGCGCAAGCAGGAGTGAGAGGGGCAGCGCGCGCAGGAGTGAGAGGGGCAGCGCGCGCAGGAGTGAGAGGGGCAGCGCGCGCAGGAGTGAGAGGGGCAGCGCGCGCAGGAGTGAGAGGGGCAGCGCGCGCAGGAGTGAGAGGGGCAGCGCGCGCAGGAGTGAGAGGGGCAGCGCGCGCAGGAGTGAGAGGGGCAGCGCGCGCAGGAGTGAGAGGGGCAGCGCGCGCAGGAGTGAGAGGGGCAGCGCGCGCAGGAGTGAGAGGGGCAGCGCGCGCAGGAGTGAGAGGGGCAGCGCGCGCAGGAGTGAGAGGGGCAGCGCGCGCAGGAGTGAGAGGGGCAGCGCGCGCAGGAGTGAGAGGGGCAGCGCGCGCAGGAGTGAGAGGGGCAGCGCGCGCAGGAGTGAGAGGGGCAGCGCGCGCAGGAGTGAGAGGGGCAGCGCGCGCAGGAGTGAGAGGGGCAGCGCGCGCAGGAGTGAGAGGGGCAGCGCGCGCAGGAGTGAGAGGGGCAGCGCGCGCAGGAGTGAGAGGGGCAGCGCGCGCAGGAGTGAGAGGGGCAGCGCGCGCAGGAGTGAGAGGGGCAGCGCGCGCAGGAGTGAGAGGGGCAGCGTGCGCAGGAGTGAGAGGGGCAGCGTGCGCAGGAGTGAGAGGGGCAGCGTGCGCAGGAGTGAGAGGGGCAGCGTGCGCAGGAGTGAGAGGGGCAGCGTGCGCAGGAGTGAGAGGGGCAGCGTGCGCAGGAGTGAGAGGGGCAGCGTGCGCAGGAGTGAGAGGGGCAGCGGGCGCAGGAGTGAGAGGGGCAGCGGGCGCAGGAGTGAGAGGGGCAGCGTGCGCAGGAGTGAGAGGGGCAGCGTGCGCAGGAGTGAGAGGGGCAGCGTGCGCAGGAGTGAGAGGGGCAGCGTGCGCAGGAGTGAGAGGGGCAGCGTGCGCAGGAGTGAGAGGGGCAGCGTGCGCAGGAGTGAGAGGGGCAGCGTGCGCAGGAGTGAGAGGGGCAGCGTGCGCAGGAGTGAGAGGGGCAGCGTGCGCAGGAGTGAGAGGGGCAGCGTGCGCAGGAGTGAGAGGGGCAGCGTGCGCAGGAGTGAGAGGGGCAGCGTGCGCAGGAGTGAGAGGGGCAGCGTGCGCAGGAGTGAGAGGGGCAGCGTGCGCAGGAGTGAGAGGGGCAGCGTGCGCAGGAGTGAGAGGGGCAGCGTGCGCAGGAGTGAGAGGGGCAGCGTGCGCAGGAGTGAGAGGGGCAGCGTAAGCATGAGTGAGAGGGGCAGCGTAAGCAGGAGTGAGAGGGGCAGCGTAAGCAGGAGTGAGAGGGGCAGCGTAAGCATGAGTGAGAGGGGCAGCGTAAGCAGGAGTGAGAGGGGCAGCGTAAGCAGGAGTGAGAGGGGCAGCGTAAGCAGGAGTGAGAGGGGCAGCGTAAGCAGGAGTGAGAGGGGCAGCGTAAGCAGGAGTGAGAGGGGCAGCGTAAGCAGGAGTGAGAGGGGCAGCGTCAGCAGGAGTGAGAGCGCAGCGCAAGCAGGAGTGAGAGGCGCAGCGTAAGCAGGAGTGAGAGGGGCAGCGTGCGCAGGAGTGAGAGGGGCAGCGTGCGCAGGAGTGAGAGGGGCAGCGTGCGCAGGAGTGAGAGGGGCACCGTGCGCAGGAGTGAGAGGGGCAGCGTGCGCAGGAGTGAGAGGGGCAGCGTGCGCAGGAGTGAGAGGGGCAGCGTGCGCAGGAGTGAGAGGGGCAGCGCTAGCAGGACTGAGAGGGGCATCGTAAGCAGGAGTGAGTAGGGCAGCGTAAGCAGGACTGAGAGGCGCATCGTAAGCAGGAGTGAGTCGGGCAGCGTAAGCAGGAGTGAGACCGCAGCGTAAGCAGGAGTGAGAGGGGCAGCACGGTAGCACAGTGGTTAGCACTGCTGCTTCACAGCTCCAGGGTCCCGGGTTCGATTCCCGGCTCGGGTCACTGTCTGTGTGGAGTTTGCACATTCTCCTCGTGTCTGCGTGGGTTTCCTCCGGGTGCTCCGGTTTCCTCCCACAGTCCAAAGATGTGCAGGTTAGGTTGATTGGCCAGGTTATAAATTGCCCCTTAGAGTCCTGGGATGCGTGGGTTGGAGGGATTGGCGGGTAGATATGTGGGGGTGGGACCTGGGTGGCATTGTGGTCGGTGCAGACTCGATGGGCCGAATGGCCTCCTTCTGCACTGTAGGGTTTCTATGATTTCTATGAGAGGGGCAGGGTAAGCAGGAGTGAGAGGGGCAGGGTAAGCAGGAGTGAGAGGGGCAGCTTATGCAGCAGTGAGAGGGGCAGCGCAAGCGGGAGTGAGAGGGGCAGCATGCGCAGGAGTGAGAGGGGCAGCGTGCGCAGGAGTGAGAGGGGCAGCGCAAGCAGGAGTGAGAGGCGCAGCGTGCGCAGGAGTGAGAGGGGCAGCGCAAGCGGGAGTGAGAGGGGCAGCATGCGCAGGAGTGAGAGGGGCAGCGTGCGCAGGAGTGAGAGGGGCAGCGTGCGCAGGAGTGAGAGGCGCATCAGAAGCAGCAGTGAGAGGCGCATCAGAAGCAGCAGTGAGAGGGGCAGCGTAAGCAGGAGTGAGAGGGGCAGCGGAAGCAGGAGTGAGAGGGGCAGCGTGCGCAGGAGTGAGAGGGTCAGCGTGCGCAGGAGTGAGAGGCGCATCAGAAGCAGCAGTGAGAGGGGCAGCGCAAGCAGGAGTGAGAGGGGCAGCGTGCGCAGGAGTGAGAGGGTCAGCGGCGCAGGAGTGAGATGGGCAGCGCAAGCAGGAGTGAGAGGGGCAGCTTGCGCAGGAGTGAGAGGGGCAGCGTTAGCAGGACTGAGAGGCGCATCGTAAGCAGGAGTGAGCAGGGCAGCGTAAGCAGCAGTGAGAGGGGCAGCGTAAGCAGCAGTGAGAGGGGCAGCGTAAGCAGCAGTGAGAGGGGCAGCGTAAGCAGAAGTGAGAGGGGCAGCGTTTGCAGGACTGAGAGGCGCATCGTAAGCAGGAGTGAGTGGGGCAGCGTAAGCAGGAGTGAGATGGGCAGCTTATGCAGCAGTGAGAGGGGCTGCGTAGGCAGAAGTTAGGGGGCAGCTTATGCATGAGTGAGAGGGGTTGCTTATGCAGGAGTGAGGGGCAGCTTATGCAGGAGTGAGAGCGCAGCGTAAGCAGGAGGGAGAGGGGCAGAGTAAGAAGCAGTTAGAGGGGCAGCTAATGCAGCAGTGAGAGGGGTCGCGCAAGCAGGAGTGAGAGGGGCTGCGCAAGTGGGAGTGAGAGGGGCAGCATGCGCAGGAGTGAGAGGGGCAGCGTAAGCAGCAGTGAGTGGGGCAGCGTAAGCAGGAGTGAGAGGGGCAGCGTCAGCGGGATTGAGAGGGGCTGTTATGCAGGAGTGAGAGGGGCAGCGAAAGCAGGAGTGAGAGGGGCAGCGTTAGCAGGAATCAGATGGTCAGCGTAAGCAGGAGTGAGAGGGGCAGCGTGCGCAGGAGTGAGAGGCGCAGCCTGCGCAGGAGTGAGAAGGGCAGCGTTTGCAGGACTGAGAGGCGCATCATAAGCAGGAGTGAGTGGGGCAGCGTAAGCAGAAGTGAGATGGGCAGCTTATGCAGCAGTGAGAGGGGCAGCATAAGCAGGAGTGAGAGGGGCAGCGTAAGCAGGAGTGAGTGGGGCAGCGTAAGCAGGAGTGAGACCGCAGCGTAAGCAGGAGTGAGAGGGGCAGGGTAAGCAGGAGTGAGAGGGGCAGCTTATGCAGCAGTGAGAGGGGCAGCTTATGCAGCAGTGAGAGGGGTAGCGCAAGCAGGGGTGAGAGGGGCAGAGCAAGCGGGTGTGAGATGGGCAGCGTGCGCAGGAGTGAGAGGGGCAGCGTGCGCAGGAGTGAGAGGGGCAGCGTGCGCAGGAGTGAGAGGGGCAGCGTGCGCAGGAGTGAGTGGGGCA
Source organism: Mustelus asterias (assembly GCF_964213995.1). Lineage (NCBI taxonomy): Eukaryota > Metazoa > Chordata > Chondrichthyes > Carcharhiniformes > Triakidae > Mustelus > Mustelus asterias. The sequence continues at coordinate 39,968,589 of NC_135825.1, read as the reverse complement.
GCGTTAGCAGGACCGAGAGGCGCATCGTAAGCAGGAGCGAGAGGGGCAGCGCAAGCGGAAGTGAGAGGGGCAGCATGCGCAGGAGTGAGAAGGGCAGCGTGCGCAGGAGTGAGTGGGGCTGCGCAAGCAGGAGTGCGAGGCGCAGCGTGCGCAGGAGTGAGAGGGGCAGCGTGCGCAGGAGTGAGAGGGGCAGCGTGCGCAGGAGTGAGAGGGGCAGCGTGCGCAGGAGTGAGAGGGGCAGCGTGCGCAGGAGTGAGAGGGGCAGCGTGCGCAGGAGTGAGAGGGGCAGGAGTGAGAGGGGCAGCGTAAGCAGGAGTGAGAGGGGCAGCGTAAGCAGGAGTGAGAGGGGCAGCGTAAGCAGGAGTGAGAGGGGCAGCGTAAGCAGGAGTGAGAGGGGCAGCGTAAGCAGGAGTGAGAGGGGCAGCGTAAGCAGGAGTGAGAGGGGCAGCGTAAGCAGGAGTGAGAGGGGCAGCGTAAGCAGGAGTGAGAGGGGCAGCGTAAGCAGGAGTGAGAGGGGCAGCGTAAGCAAGAGTGAGAGGGGCAGCGTCAGCAGGAGTGAGAGGGGCAGCGTCAGCAGGAGTGAGAGGGGCAGCGTAAGCAGGAGTGAGAGGGTCAGCGTGCGCAGGAGTGAGATGGTCAGCGTAAGCAGAAGTTAGAGGGGCTGCGTAAGCAGAAGTTAGAGGGGCAGCTTATGCATGAGTGAGAGGGGATGCTTATGCAGGAGTGAGAGGGGCAGCTTATGCAGGAGTGAGAGCGCAGCGTAAGCAGGAGGGAGAGGGGCAGCTAATGCAGCAGTGAGAGGGGTAGTGCAAGCATGAGTGAGAGGGGCAGCGCAAGCGGGAGTGAGAGGGGCAGCATAAGCAGGACCGAGAGGCGCATCGTAAGCAGCAGTGAGTGGGGCAGCGTAAGCAGGAGTGAGAGGGGCAGCGTGCGCAGGAGTGAGAGGCGCAGCCTGCGCAGGAGTGAGAGGGGCAGCGTTTGCAGGACTGAGAGGCGCATCATAAGTAGGAGTGAGTGGGGCAGCGTAAGCAGAAGTGAGAGGGGCAGCGTAAGCAGGAGTGAGACTGCAGCGTAAGCAGGAGTGAGAGGGGCAGCGCAAGCGGGTGTGAGAGGGGCAGCGCAAGCGGGTGTGAGAGGGGCAGCATGCGCAGGAGTGAGTGGGGCAGCGTAAGCAGGAGTGAGAGGGGCAGAGTAAGCGGGAGTGAGAGGGGCAGCGTGCGCAGGAGTGAGAGGGGCAGCGTGCGCAGTAGTGAGACGGGCGGCGTAAGCAGGAGTGAGAGGGGCAGCTTATGCAGCAGTGAGGGGGCAGCGTAAGCAGGAGTGAGAGGGGCTGCGTAAGCAGAAGTTAGCAGGGCAGCTTATGCAGCAGTGAGAGGGGCAGCTGATGCAGCAGTGAGAGGGGGAGCGCAAGCAGGAGTGAGAGGGGCAGCGCAAGCGGGAGTGAGAGGGGCAGCATGCGCAGGAGTGTGAGGGGCAGCGCAAGCAGGAGTGAGAGGCGCAGGAGTGAGAGGAGCAGCGTTTGCAGGACTGAGAGGCGCATCATCAGCAGCAGTGAGAGGGGCAGCGTAAGCAGGAGTGAGAGGGGCAGCGTGAGCGGGAGTGAGAGGGGCAGCGTGAGCGGGAGTGAGAGGGGCAGGGTGAGCGGGAGTGAGAGGGGCAGCGTTAGCGGGAGTGAGAGGGGCAGCGTGAGCGGGAGTGAGAGGGGCAGCGTGAGCAGGAGTGAGAGGAGCAGCGTGCGCAGGAGTGAGAGGGTCAGCATGCGCAGGGGTGAGATGGGCAGCGCAAGTAAGAGTGAGAGGGGCAGCTTGCGCAGGAGTGAGAGGGGCAGCGTTAGCAGGACTGAGAGGCGCATCGTAAGCAGGTGTGAGTAGGGCAGCGTAAGCAGGAGTGAGAGGGGCAGCGTAAGCAGGAGTGAGAGGCGCATCGTAAGCAGGAGTGAGTGGGGCAGCGTAAGCAGGAGTGAGATGGGCAGCTTATGCAGCAGTGAGAGGGGCTGCGTACGCAGAAGTTAGAGGGGCAGCTTATGCAGGAGTGAGAGGGGCAGTTTAGGCAGGAGTGAGAGGGGCAGCTTATGCAGGAGTGAGAGCGCAGCGTAAGCAGGAGGGAGAGGGGCAGGGTAAGCAGGAGTGAGAGGGGCAGCGCAAGTGGGAGTCAGAGGGGCAGCGTAAGCAGGACCGAGAGGCGCATCGTAAGCAGCAGTGAGTGGGGCAGCGTAAGCAGGAGTGAGAGGGGCAGCTTGCGCAGGAGTGAGAGGGGCAGCGTTTGCAGGACTGAGAGGCGCATCACAAGCAGGAGTGAGTGGGGCAGCGTAAGCAGAAGTGAGATGGGCAGCTTATGCAGCAGTGAGAGGGGCAGCATAAGCAGGAGTGAGAGGGGCAGCGTAAGCAGGAGTGAGAGGGGCAGCGTAAGCAGGAGTGAGACCGCAGCGTAAGCAGGAGTGAGAGCACAGCGTAAGCAGGAGTGAGAGGGGCAGCTCATGCAGCAGTGAGAGGGGTAGCGCAAGCAGGCGTGAGAGGGGCAGCATGCGCAGGAGTGAGTGCGGCAGCGTAAGCAGGAGTGAGAGGGGCAGAGTAAGCCGGAGTGAGAGGGGCAGCGTGCGCAGGAGTGAGAGGGGCAGCGTGCGCAGTAGTGAGATGGGCAGCGTGCGCAGGAGTGAGAGGGGCAGCGTGCGCAGGAGTGAGAGGGGCAGCGTTAGCAGGACTGAGAGGCGCATCGTAAGCAGGAGTGAGTAGGACAGCGCAAGCAGGAGTGAGAGGGGCAGCGCAAGCAGGAGTGAAAGGGGCAGCGTAAGCAGGAGTGAGAGGGGCGGCATAAGCAGAACTGAGAGGGGCTGCGGAAGCAGAAGTTAGCAGGGCAGCTTATGCAGCAGTGAGAGGAGCAGCTTATGCAGCAGTGAGAGGGGTCGCGCAAGCAGGAGCGAGCGGGGCAGCGCAAGCGGGAGTGAGAGGGGCAGCATGCGCAGGAGTGAGAGGGGCAGCGTGCGCAGGAGTGAGTGGGGCTGCGCAAGCAGAAGTGAGAGGCGCAGCGTGCGCAGGAGTGAGAGGGGCAGCGTTTGCAGGACTGAGAGGCGCATCATAAGCAGCAGTGAGAGGGGCAGCGTAAGCAGGAGTGAGAGGGGCAGCGTCAGCAGGAGTGAGAGGGGCAGCGTGCGTAGGAGTGAGAGGGGCAGCGTGAGCGGGAGTGAGAGGGGCAGCGTGCGTAGGAGTGAGAGGGGCAGCGTCAGCAGGAGTGAGAGGGGCAGCTTGCGCAGGAGTGAGGGGCAGCGTTAGCAGGACTGAGAGGCGCATCGTAAGCAGGAGTGAGTAGGGCAGCGTAAGCAGGAGTGAGAGGGGCAGCGTAAGCAGGAGTGAGAGGGGCAGCGTAAGCAGCAGTGAGAGGGGCAGCGTAAGCAGCAGTGAGAGGGGCAGCGTAAGCAGCAGTGAGAGGGGCAGCGTAAGCAGCAGTGAGAGGGGCAGCGTAAGCAGAAGTGAGAGGGGCAGCGTTTGCAGGACTGAGAGGCGCATCGTAAGCAGGAGTGAGTGGGGCAGCGTAAGCAGGAGTGAGATGGGCAGCTTATGCAGCAGTGAGAGGGGCAGCGTAAGCAGGAGTGAGAGGGGCAGCGTAAGCAGAAGTGAGAGGGGCTGCGTAAGCAGAAGTTAGAGGGGCAGCTTATGCATGAGTGAGAGGGGATGCTTATGCAGGAGTGAGGGGCAGTTTAGGCAGGGGTGAGAGGGTCAACTTATGCAGGAGTGAGAGCGCAGCGTAAGCAGGAGGGAGAGGGGCAGGGTAAGCAGGAGTGAGAGGGGCAGCTAATGCAGCAGTGAGAGGGGTAGCGCAAGCAGGAGTGAGAGGGGCAGCGCAAGCGGGAGTGAGAGGGGCAGCGTAAGCAGGACCGAGAGGCGCATCGTAAGCAGCAGTGAGTGGGGCAGCGTAAGCAGGAGTGAGAGGGGCAGCGTAAGCGGGATTCAGAGGGGCTGTTATGCTGGAGTGAGAGGGGCAGCAAAAACAGGAGTGAGAGGGGCAACGTGCGCAGGAGTGAGAGGGGCAGCGCAAGCGGGAGTGAGAGGGGCAGCTTTTGCAGGAGTGAGAGGGGCAGCGTAAGCAGACCGAGAGGCGCATCGTAAGCAGCAGTGAGAGGGGCAGTGTAAGCAGGAGTGAGAGGGGCAGTGTAAGCAGGAGTGAGAGGGGCAGCAAAAGCAGGAGTGAGAGGGGCAGCGTGCGCAGGAGTGAGAGGCGCATCGTAAGCAGGAGTGAGTAGGGCAGCGTAAGCAGGAGTGGGAGGGGCGGCGTAAGCAGGAGTGGGAGGGGCGGCGTAAGCAGGAGTGAGAGGGGCGGCGTTAGCAGGAGTGAGAGGGGCAGCGTAAGCAGGAGTGAGAGGGGCAGCGTAAGCAGGAGTGAGAGGGGCAGCGTAAGCAGGAGTGAGAGGAGCAGCGTAAGCAGGAGTGAGAGGGGCAGCGCAAGCGGGAGTGAGAGGGGCAGCATGCGCAGGAGTGAGAGGGGCAGCGGAAGAATGACCGAGAGGCGCATCGTAAGCAGCAGTGAGAGGGGCAGCGTAAGCAGGAGTGAGAGGGGCAGCGCAAGCGGGAGTGAGAGGGGCAGCGTAAGCAGGACCGAGAGGCGCATCATAAGCAGCAGTGAGTGGGGCAGCGTGCGCAGGAGTGAGAGGGGCAGCGTAAGCAGGAGTGAGAGGGGCAGCGTTAGCAGGACTGAGAGGCGCATCGTAAGCAGGAGTGAGTAGGGCAGCGTAAGCAGGAGTGAGACCGCAGCGTAAGCAGGAGTGAGAGGGGCAGGGTAAGCAGGAGTGAGAGGGGCAGCTTATGCAGCAGTGAGAGGGGTAGCGCAAGCGGGTGTGAGAGGGACAGCTGCGCAGGAGTGAGTGGGGCAGCGTAAGCAGGAGTGAGAGGGGCAGCATGCGCCGGAGTGAGAGGGGCAGCGTGCGCGGGAGTGAGAGGGGCAGCGTGCGCGGGAGTGAGAGGGGCAGCGTGCGCAGGAGTGAGAGGGGCAGCGTGCGCAGGAGTGAGAGGGGCAGCGCAAGCGGGAGTGAGAGGGGCAGCGTTAGCAGGACTGAGAGGCGCATCGTAAGCAGGAGTGAGTAGGGCAGCGTAAGCAGGAGTGAGAGGGGCAGCGTTAGCAGGACTGAGAGGCGAATCGTAAGCAGGAGTGAGAGGGGCAGCTTATGCAGCAGTGAGGGGGCAATGTAAACAGGAGTGAGTGGGGCAACGTAAGCAGAAGTTAGCAGGGCAGCTTATGCAGCAGTGAGAGGGGCAGCGCAAGCAGGAGTGAGAGGGGCAGCGTGCGCAGGAGTGAGAGGGGCAGCATGCGCAGGAGTGAGAGGGGCAGCGTGCGCAGGAGTGAGAGGCCCAGCGTGCGCAGAAGTGAGAGGGGCAGCTTGCGCAGGAGTGAGAGGGGCAGCGTTAGCAGGACTGAGGGGCGCATCGTAAGCAGGAGTGAGTGGGGCAGCGTAAGCAGGAGTGAGATGGGCTGCTTATGCAGCAGTGAGAGGGGCTGCGTAAGCAGAAGTTAGAGGGGCAGCTTATGCATGAGTGAGAGGGGCAGTTTAGGCAGGAGTGAGAGGGGCAGCTTATGCAGGAGTGAGAGGGGCAGTTTAGGCAGGAGTGAGAGGGGCAGCTTATGCAGGAGTGAGAGCGCAGCGTAAGCAGGAGGGAGAGGGGCAGCTAATGCAGCAGTGAGAGGGGCAGCGCAAGTGGGAGTGAGAGGGGCAGCATGCGCAGGAGTGAGAGGGGCAGCATGCGCAGGAGTGAGAGGGGCAGCATGCGCAGGAGTGAGAGGGGCAGCGTAAGCAGGACCGAGAGGCGCATCGTAAGCAGCAGTGAGTGGGGCAGCGTAAGCAGGAGTGAGAGGGGCAGCGTAAGCAGGAGTGAGAGGGGCAGCGTAAGCGGGATTGAGAGGGGCTGTTATGCAGGAGTGAGAGGGGCAGCGAAAGCAGGAGTGAGAGGGGCAGCGTTAGCAGGAATCAGATGGTCAGCGTAAGCAGGAGTGAGAGGGGCAGCGTGCGCAGGAGTGAGAGGCGCAGCCTGCACAGGAGTGAGAGGGGCAGCGTTTGCAGGACTGAGAGGCGCATCATAAGCAGGAGTGAGTGCGCAGCGTAAGCAGGAGTGAGAGGGGCAGGGTAAGCAGGAGTGAGAGGGGCAGCTTATGCAGCAGTGAGAGGGGTCGCGCAAGCAGGAGTGAGAGGGGCAGCGCAAGCGGGAGTGAGAGGGGCAGCATGCGCAGGAGTGAGTGGGGCAGCGTAAGCAGGAGTGAGAGGGGCAGAGTAAGCGGGAGTGAGAGGGGCAGAGTAAGCGGGAGTGAGAGGGGCAGCGTGCGCAGGAGTGAGAGGGGCAGCGTGCGCAGGAGTGAGAGGGGCAGCGTGCGCAGGAGTGAGAGGGGCAGCGTGCGCAGTAGTGAGATGGGCAGCGTGCGCAGGAGTGAGAGGGGCAGCGTGCGCAGGAGTGAGAGGGGCAGCGTGCGCAGGACTGAGAGGCGCATCGTAAGCAGGAGTGAGTAGGGCAGCGTAAGCAGGAGTGAGAGGGGCAGCGCAAGCAGGAGTGAGAGGGGCAGCGTAAGCAGGAGTTAGCAGGGCAGCTTATGCAGCAGTGAGAGGAGAAGCTTATGCAGCAGTGAGAGGGGTAGCGCAAGCAGGAGCGAGAGGGGCAGCGCAAGCGGGAGTGAGAGGGGCAGCATGCGCAGGAGTGAGAGGAGCAGCGTGCGCAGGAGTGAGAGGGGCAGCGTGCGCAGGAGTGAGTGGGGCTGCGCAAGCAGGAGTGAGAGGCGCAGCGTGCGCAGGAGTGAGAGGGGCAGCGTTTGCAGGACTGAGAGGCGCATCATAAGCAGCAGTGAGAGAGGCAGCGTAAGCAGGAGTGAGAGGGGCAGCGTGCGCAGGAGTGAGGGGCAGCATTAGCAGGACTGAGAGGCGCATCGTAAGCAGGAGTGAGTAGGGCAGCGTAAGCAGGAGTGAGAGGGGCAGCGTTTGCAGGACTGACAGGCGCATCGTAAGCAGGAGTGCTTGGGGCAGCGTAAGCAGGAGTGAGATGGGCAGCTTATGCAGCAGTGAGAGAGGCAGCGTAAGCAGAAGTGAGAGGGGCTGCGTATGCAGACGTTAGAGGGGCAGCTTATGCATGAGTGAGAGGGGATGCTTATGCAGGAGTGAGAGCGCAGCGTAAGCAGGAGGGAGAGGGGCAGGGTAAGCAGGAGTGAGAGGGGCAGCTAATGCAGCAGTGAGAGGGGTAGCGCAAGCAGGAGTGAGAGGGGCAGCGCAAGTGGGAGTGAGAGGGGCAGCGTAAGCAGGACCGAGAGGCGCATCGTAAGCAGCAGTGAGTGGGGCAGCGTAAGCAGGAGTGAGAGGGGCAGCGTAAGCGGGATTCAGAGGGGCTGTTATGCTGGAGTGAGAGGGGCAGCAAAAGCAGGAGTGAGAGGGGCAACGTGCGCAGGAGTGAGAGGGGCAGCGCAAGCGGGAGTGAGAGGGGCAGCATTTGCAGGAGTGAGAGGGGCAGCGTAAGCAGACCGAGAGGCGCATCGTAAGCAGCAGTGAGAGGGGCAGTGTAAGCAGGAGTGAGAGGGGCAGTGTAAGCAGGAGTGAGAGGGGCAGCGTAAGCAGGAGTGAGAGGGGCAGCGTAAGCAGGAGTGAGAGGGGCAGCGTAAGCAGGAGTGAGAGGAGCAGCGTAAGCAGGAGTGAGAGGGGCAGCGCAAGCGGGAGTGAGAGGGGCAGCATGCGCAGGAGTGAGAGGGGCAGCGTAAGAATGACCGAGAGGCGTATCGTAAGCAGCAGTGAGAGGGGCAGCGTAAGCAGGAGTGAGAGGGGCAGCGCAAGCGGGAGTGAGAGGGGCAGCGTAAGCAGGACCGAGAGGCGCATCATAAGCAGCAGTGAGTGGGGCAGCGTGCGCAGGAGTGAGAGGGGCAGCGTAAGCAGGAGTGAGATGGGCAGCGTTAGCAGGACTGAGAGTCGCATCGTAAGCAGGAGTGAGTAGGGCAGCGTTAGCAGGAGTGAGACCGCAGCGTAAGCAGGAGTGAGAGGGGCAGCTTATGCAGCAGTGAGAGGGGTAGCGCAAGCGGGTGTGAGAGGGACAGCTGCGCAGGAGTGAGTGGGGCAGCGTAAGCAGGAGTGAGAGGGGCAGCATGCGCCGGAGTGAGAGGGGCAGCGTGCGCGGGAGTGAGAGGGGCAGCGTGCGCGGGAGTGAAAGGGGCAGCGTGCGCAGGAGTGAGAGGGGCAGCGTGCGCAGGAGTGAGAGGGGCAGCGCAAGCGGGAGTGAGAGGGGCAGCGTTAGCAGGACTGAGAGGCGCATCGTAAGCAGGAGTGAGTAGGGCAGTGTAAGCAGGAGTGAGAGGGGCAGCGTTAGCAGGACTGAGAGGCGAATCGTAAGCAGGAGTGAGAGGGGCAGCTTATGCAGCAGTGAGGGGGCAACGTAAACAGGAGTGAGAGGGGCAACGTAAGCAGAAGTTAGCAGGGCAGCTTATGCAGCAGTGAGAGGGGCAGCGCAAGCAGGAGTGAGAGGGGCAGCATGCGCAGGAGTGAGAGGCCCAGCGTGCGCAGGAGTGAGAGGGGCAGCGCAAGCAGGAGTGAGAGGGGCAGCGTTTGCAGGACTGAGAGGCGCATCATAAGCAGCAGTGAGAGGGGCAGCGTAAGCAGGAGTGAGAGGGGCAGCGTGAGCGGGAGTGAGAGGGTCAGCGTGCGCAGGAGTGAGATGGGCAGCGCAAGCAGAAGTGAGAGGGGCAGCTTGCGCAGGAGTGAGAGGGGCAGCGTTAGCAGGACTGAGAGGCGCATCGTAAGCAGGAGTGAGTGGGGCAGCGTAAGCAGGAGTGAGATGGGCTGCTTATGCAGCAGTGAGAGGGGCTGCGTAAGCAGAAGTTAGAGGGGCAGCTTATGCATGAGTGAGAGGGGATGCTTATGCAGGAGTGAGAGGGGCAGTTTAGGCAGGAGTGAGAGGGGCAGCTTATGCAGGAGTGAGAGCGCAGCGTAAGCAGGAAGGAGAGGGGCAGCTAATGCAGCAGTGAGAGGGGTAGCGCAAGCAGGAGTGAGAGGGGCAGCGCAAGTGGGAGTGAGAGGGGCAGCATGCGCAGGAGTGAGAGGGGCAGCGTAAGCAGGACCGAGAGGCGCATCGTAAGCAGCAGTGAGTGGGGCAGCGTAAGCAGGAGTGAGAGGGGCAGCGTAAGCGGGATTGAGAGGGGCTGTTATGCAGGAGTGAGAGGGGCAGCGAAAGCAGGAGTGAGAGGGGCAGCGTTAGCAGGAATCAGATGGTCAGCGTGCGCAGGAGTGAGAGGGGCAGCGTGCGCAGGAGTGAGAGGCGCAGCCTGCACAGGAGTGAGAGGGGCAGCGTTTGCAGGACTGAGAGGCGCATCATAAGCAGGAGTGAGTGCGCAGCGTAAGCAGGAGTGAGAGGGGCAGCTTATGCAGCAGTGAGAGGGGTAGCGCAAGCAGGAGTGAGAGGGGCAGCGCAAGCGGGAGTGAGAGGGGCAGCATGCGCAGGAGTGAGTGGGGCAGCGTAAGCAGGAGTGAGAGGGGCAGAGTAAGCGGGAGTGAGAGGGGCAGAGTAAGCGGGAGTGAGAGGGGCAGCGTGCGCAGGAGTGAGAGGGGCAGCGTGCGCAGGAGTGAGAGGGGCAGCGTGCGCAGGAGTGAGAGGGGCAGCGTGCCAGGAGTGAGAGGGGCAGCGTGCGCAGGAGTGAGAGGGGCAGCGTGCGCAGGAGTGAGAGGGGCAGCGTGCGCAGGAGTGAGAGGGGCAGCGTGCGCAGGAGTGAGAGGGGCAGCGTGCGCAGGAGTGAGAGGGGCAGCGTGCGCAGTAGTGAGATGGGCAGCGTGCGCAGGAGTGAGAGGGGCAGCGTGCGCAGGAGTGAGAGGGGCAGCGTGCGCAGGACTGAGAGGCGCATCGTAAGCAGGAGTGAGTAGGGCAGCGTAAGCAGGAGTGAGAGGGGCAGCGCAAGCAGGAGTGAGAGGGGCAGCGTAAGCAGGAGTTAGCAGGGCAGCTTCTGCAGCAGTGAGAGGAGAAGCTTATGCAGCAGTGAGAGGGGTAGCGCAAGCAGGAGCGAGAGGGGCAGCGCAAGCGGGAGTGAGAGGGGCAGCATGCGCAGGAGTGAGAGGGGCACCGTGCGCAGGAGTGAGAGGGGCAGCGTGCGCAGGAGTGAGAGGGGCTGCGCAAGCAGGAGTGAGAGGCGCAGCGTGCGCAGGAGTGAGAGGGGCAGCGTTTGCAGGACTGAGAGGCGCAGCATAAGCAGCAGTGAGAGGGGCAGCGTAAGCAGGAGTGAGAGGGGCAGCGTGAGAGGGGCAGCGTGCGCAGGAGTGAGGGGCAGCATTAGCAGGACTGAGGCGCATCGTAAGCAGGAGTGAGTAGGGCAGCGTAAGCAGGAGTGAGAGGGGCAGCGTTTGCAGGACTGACAGGCGCATCGTAAGCAGGAGTGCTTGGGGCAGCGTAAGCAGGAGTGAGATGGGCAGCTTATGCAGCAGTGAGAGAGGCAGCGTAAGCAGAAGTGAGAGGGGCTGCGTAAGCAGACGTTAGAGGGGCAGCTTATGCATGAGTGAGAGGGGATGCTTATGCAGGAGTGAGAGCGCAGCGTAAGCAGGAGGGAGAGGGGCAGGGTAAGCAGGAGTGAGAGGGGCAGCTAATGCAGCAGTGAGAGGGGTAGCGCAAGCAGGAGTGAGAGGGGCAGCGCAAGTGGGAGTGAGAGGGGTAGCGCAAGTGGGAGTGAGAGGGGCAGCTAATGCAGCAGTGAGAGGGGTAGCGCAAGTGGGAGTGAGAGGGGCAGCTAATGCAGCAGTGAGAGGGGTAGCGTAAGCAGGACCGAGAGGCGCATCGTAAGCAGCAGTGAGTGGGGCAGCGTAAGCAGGATTGAGAGGGGCAGCGTAAGCGGGATTCAGAGGGGCTGTTATGCAGGAGTGAGAGGGGCAGCGAAAGCAGGAGTGAGAGGGGCAGCGTTAGCAGGAATCAGATGGTCAGCGTAAGCAGGAGTGAGAGGGGCAGCGTTAGCAGGAATCAGATGGTCAGCGTAAGCAGGAGTGAGAGGGGCAGCGTGCGCAGGAGTGAGAGGGGCAGCGTAAGCGGGATTCAGAGGGGCTGTTATGCAGGAGTGAGAGGGGCAGCGTTAGCAGGAATCAGATGGTCAGCGTAAGCAGGAGTGAGAGGGGCAACGTGCGCAGGAGTGAGAGGCGCAGCGTGCGCAGGAGTGAGAGCGGCAGCGTGCGCAGGAGTGAGAGCGGCAGCGCAAGCGGGAGTGAGAGGGGCAGCATTCGCAGGAGTGAGAGGGGCAGCGTAAGCAGACCGAGAGGCGCATCGTAAGCAGCAGTGAGAGGGGCAGTGTAAGCAGGAGTGAGATGGGCAGCGAAAGCAGGAGTGAGAGGGGCAGCGTTAGCAGGACTGAGAGGCGCATCGTAAGCAGGAGTGAGTAGGGCAGCGTAAGCAGGAGTGAGAGGGGCAGCGTAAGCAGGAGTGAGAGGGGCGGCGTAAGCAGGAGTGAGAGGGGCAGCGTAAGCAGGAGTGAGGAGTGCAGCGTAAGCAGGAGTGAGAGGAGCAGCGTAAGCAGGAGTGAGGGGGGCAGCGTAAGCAGGAGTGAGAGGGGCAGCGCAAGCGGGAGTGAGAGGGGCAGCATGCGCAGGAGTGAGAGGGGCAGCGTAAGAATGACCGAGAGGCGCATCATAAGCAGCAGTGAGTGGGGCAGCGTTTGCAGGACTGAGAGGCGCATCGTAAGCAGGAGTGAGTGGGGCAGCGTAAGCTGGAGTGAGATGGGCAGCTTGTGCAGCAGTGAGAGGGGCAGCGAAGCAGGAGTGAGTTGGGCAGCGTAAGCAGGAATGAGAGGGGCACCGTCAGCAGAAGTGAGAGGGGGTGCGTAAGCAGAAGTGAGAGGGGCAGCTTATGCATGAGTGAGAGGGGATGCTTATGCAGGAGTGAGAGGGGCAGCTTAGGCAGGAGTGAGAGGGGCAGCTTATGCAGGAGTGAGAGCGCAGCGTAAGCAGGAGGGAGAGGGGCAGAGTAAGCAGGAGTGAGAGGGGCAGCTAATGCAGCAGTGAGAGGGGTAGCGCAAGCAGGAGTGAGAGGGGCAGCGCAAGCGGGAGTGAGAGGGGCAGCATGCGCAGGAGTGAGAGGGGCAGCGGAAGCAGGACCGAGAGGCACATCGTAAGCAGCAGTGAGTGGGGCAGCGTAAGCAGGAGTGAGAGGGGGAGTTTATGCAGCAGTGAGAGGGGCAGCGTAAGCAGGAGTGAGAGGGGAAGCGTGCGCAGGTGTGAGAGGGGCAGCGCAAGCAGGAGTGAGAGGGGCAGCTTATGCAGCAGTGAGGGGGCAGCGTAAGCAGGAGTGAGAGGGGCAGCGTAAGCAGGAGTGAGAGGGGCGGAGTAAGCAGGAGTGAGATGGGCAGCTTATGCAGCAGTGAGAGGGGCAGCATTAGCAGGAGTGAGAGGGGCAGCGTAAGCAGGAGTGAGAGGGGCAGCTTATGCAGGAGTGAGAGGGGCAGCTTATGCAGGAGTGAGAGGGGCAGCGTATGCAGGAGTGAGAGGGGCAGCGTATGCAGGAGTGAGAGGGGCAGCGTATGCAGGAGTGAGAGGGGCAGCGTATGCAGGAGTGAGAGGGGATGCTTATGCAGGAGTGAGAGGGGCAGCGTATGCAGGAGTGAGAGGGGCAGCGTATGCAGGAGTGAGAGGGGCAGCGTATGCAGGAGTGAGAGGGGCAGCGTATGCAGGAGTGAGAGGGGCAGCGTATGCAGGAGTGAGAGGGGCAGCGTATGCAGGAGTGAGAGGGGCAGCGTATGCAGGAGTGAGAGGGGCAGCTTATGCAGGAGTGAGAGGGGCAGCTTATGCAGGAGTGAGAGGGGCAGCTTATGCAGGAGGGAGAGGGGCAGCTTATGCAGGAGCGAGAGGGGCAGCTTATGCAGGAGCGAGAGGGGCAGCTTATGCAGGAGCGAGAGGGGCAGCTTATGCAGGAGCGAGAGGGGCAGCTTATGCAGGAGCGAGAGGGGCAGCTTATGCAGGAGCGAGAGGGGCAGCTTATGCAGGAGCGAGAGGGGCAGCTTATGCAGGAGCGAGAGGGGCAGCTTATGCAGGAGCGAGAGGGGCAGCTTATGCAGGAGCGAGAGGGGCAGCTTATGCAGGAGCGAGAGGGGCAGCTTATGCAGGAGCGAGAGGGGCAGCTTCTGCAGGAGCGAGAGGGGCAGCTTCTGCAGGAGCGAGAGGGGCAGCTTCTGCAGGAGCGAGAGGGGCAGCTTCTGCAGGAGCGAGAGGGGCAGCTTCTGCAGGAGCGAGAGGGGCAGCTTCTGCAGGAGCGAGAGGGGCAGCTTCTGCAGGAGCGAGAGGGGCAGCTTCTGCAGGAGCGAGAGGGGCAGCTTCTGCAGGAGCGAGAGGGGCAGCTTCTGCAGGAGCGAGAGGGGCAGCTTCTGCAGGAGCGAGAGGGGCAGCTTATGCAGGAGCGAGAGGGGCAGCTTATGCAGGAGCGAGAGGGGCAGCTTATGCAGGAGCGAGAGGGGCAGCTTCTGCAGGAGCGAGAGGGGCAGCTTCTGCAGGAGCGAGAGGGGCAGCTTCTGCAGGAGCGAGAGGGGCAGCTTCTGCAGGAGCGAGAGGCGCAGCTTCTGCAGGAGCGAGAGGGGCAGCTTCTGCAGGAGCGAGAGGGGCAGCTTCTGCAGGAGCGAGAGGGGCAGCTTCTGCAGGAGCGAGAGGGGCAGCTTCTGCAGGAGCGAGAGGCGCAGCTTCTGCAGGAGCGAGAGGGGCAGCTTCTGCAGGAGCGAGAGGGGCAGCTTCTGCAGGAGCGAGAGGGGCAGCTTCTGCAGGAGCGAGAGGGGCAGCTTCTGCAGGAGCGAGAGGGGCAGCTTCTGCAGGAGCGAGAGGGGCAGCTTCTGCAGGAGCGAGAGGGGCTGCCCCTCTCACTCTTATGCAGGAGTGAGAGCGCAGCGCAAGCAGGAGGGAGAGGGGCAGAGTAAGCAGGAGTGAGAGGGGCAGCTAATGCAGCAGTGAGAGGGGTAGCGCAAGCAGGAGTGAGAGGGGAGGGGCAGCGCAAGCGGGAGTGAGAGGGGCAGCGGAAGCAGGACCGAGAGGCACATCGTAAGCAGCCGTGAGTGGGGCAGCGTAAGCAGGAGTGAGAGGGGCAGCGTAAGCGGGAGTGAGAGGGGCAGCGTAAGCAGGAGTGAGAGGGGAAGCGTGCGCAGGTGTGAGAGGGGCAGTGCAAGCAGGAGCGAGAGGGGCAGCTTATGCAGGAGCGAGAGGGGCAGCTTATGCAGGAGCGAGAGGGGCAGCTTATGCAGGAGCGAGAGGGGCAGCTTATGCAGGAGCGAGAGGGGCAGCTTATGCAGGAGCGAGAGGGGCAGCTTATGCAGGAGCGAGAGGGGCAGCTTCTGCAGGAGCGAGAGGGGCAGCTTATGCAGGAGCGAGAGGCACATCGTAAGCAGCCGTGAGTGGGGCAGCGTAAGCAGGAGTGAGAGGGGCAGCGGACGCGGGAGTGAGAGGGGCAGCGTAAGCAGGAGTGAGAGGGGAAGCGTGCGCAGGTGTGAGAGGGGCAGTGCAAGCAGGAGTGAGAGGGGCAGCTTATGCAGCAGTGAGGGGGCAGCGTAAGCAGGAGTGAGAGGGGCGGCGTTAGCAGGAGTGAGAGCGGCGGCGTAAGCAGGAGTGAGATGGGCAGCTTATGCAGCAGTGAGAGGGGCAGCATTAGCAGGAGTGAGAGGGGCAGCATTAGCAGGAGTGAGTGGGGCAGTGTAAGCAGGAGTGAGAGGGGCAGCATCAGCGGGAGTGAGAGGGGCAGCGTGCGCAGGAGTGAGTGGGGCAGCGTGCGCAGGAGTGAGAGGGGCAGCGTGCGCAGGAGTGAGAGGGGCAGCGTAAGCAGAAGTGAGAGGGGCAGCGTAAGCAGAAGTGAGAGGGGGTGCGTCAGCAGACGTTAGAGGGGCAGCTTATGCATGAGTGAGAAGGGATGCTTATGCAGGAGTGAGAGCGCAGCGTAAGCAGGAGGGAGAGGGGCAGCTAATGCAGCAGTGAGAGGGGTAGCGCAAGCAGGAGTGAGAGGGGCAACGCAAGCGGGAGTGAGAGGGGCAGCATGCGCAGGAGTGAGAGTGGCAGCGGAAGCAGGACCGAGAGGCACATCGTAAGCAGCAGTGAGTGGGGCACCGTAAGCAGGAGTGAGAGGGGCAGCGTAAGCGGGAGTGAGAGGGCAGCTTATGCAGCAGTGAGGGGGCAGCGTAAGCAGCAGTGAGAGGGGCAGCATTAGCAGGAGTGAGAGGGGCAGCGTAAGCAGGAGTGAGAGGGGCGGCGTAAGCAGGAGTGAGAGGGGCGGCGTAAGCAGGAGTGAGATGGGCAGCTTATGCAGCAGTGAGAGGGGCAGCTTATGCAGGAGTGAGGGGGGCAGCTTATGCAGGAGTGAGAGGGGCGGCTTATGCAGGAGTGAGAGGGGCAGCTTATGCAGGAGTGAGAGGGGCAGCTTATGCAGGAGTGAGAGGGGCAGCTTATGCAGGAGTGAGAGGGGCAGCTTATGCAGGAGTGAGAGGGGCAGCTTATGCAGGAGTGAGAGGGGCAGCTTATGCAGGAGTGAGAGGGGCAGCTTATGCAGGAGTGAGAGGGGCAGCTTATGCAGGAGTGAGAGGGGCAGCTTATGCAGGAGTGAGAGGGGCAGCTTATGCAGGAGTGAGAGGGGCAGCTTATGCAGGAGTGAGAGGGGCAGCTTATGCAGGAGTGAGAGGGGCAGCTTTTGCAGGAGTGAGAGGGGCAGCTTATGCAGGAGTGAGAGGGGCAGCTTATGCAGGAGTGAGAGGGGCAGCTTATGCAGGAGTGAGAGGGGCAGCTTATGCAGGAGTGAGAGGGGCAGCTTATGCAGGAGGGAGAGGGGCAGCTTATGCAGGAGTGAGAGGGGCAGCTTATGCAGGAGTGAGAGGGGCAGCTTATGCAGGAGTGAGAGGGGCAGCTTATGCAGGAGTGAGAGGGGCAGCTTATGCAGGAGTGGGAGCGCAGCGTAAGCAGGAGTGAGAGGGGCAGCGCAAGCGGGAGTGAGAGGGGCAGCTAATGCTGCAGTGAGCGGGGTAGCGCAAGCAGGAGTGAGAGGGGCAGCGCGCGCAGGAGTGAGAGGGGCAGCGCGCGCAGGAGTGAGAGGGGCAGCGCGCGCAGGAGTGAGAGGGGCAGCGCGCGCAGGAGTGAGAGGGGCAGCGCGCGCAGGAGTGAGAGGGGCAGCGCGCGCAGGAGTGAGAGGGGCAGCGCGCGCAGGAGTGAGAGGGGCAGCGCGCGCAGGAGTGAGAGGGGCAGCGCGCGCAGAAGTGAGAGGGGCAGCGCGCGCAGGAGTGAGAGGGGCAGCGCGCGCAGGAGTGAGAGGGGCAGCGCGCGCAGGAGTGAGAGGGGCAGCGCGCGCAGGAGTGAGAGGGGCAGCGCGCGCAGGAGTGAGAGGGGCAGCGCGCGCAGGAGTGAGAGGGGCAGCGCGCGCAGGAGTGAGAGGGGCAGCGCGCGCAGGAGTGAGAGGGGCAGCGCGCGCAGGAGTGAGAGGGGCAGCGCGCGCAGGAGTGAGAGGGGCAGCGCGCGCAGGAGTGAGAGGGGCAGCGCGCGCAGGAGTGAGAGGGGCAGCGCGCGCAGGAGTGAGAGGGGCAGCGCGCGCAGGAGTGAGAGGGGCAGCGTGCGCAGGAGTGAGAGGGGCAGCGTGCGCAGGAGTGAGAGGGGCAGCGTGCGCAGGAGTGAGAGGGGCAGCGTGCGCAGGAGTGAGAGGGGCAGCGTGCGCAGGAGTGAGAGGGGCAGCGTGCGCAGGAGTGAGAGGGGCAGCGTGCGCAGGAGTGAGAGGGGCAGCGGGCGCAGGAGTGAGAGGGGCAGCGGGCGCAGGAGTGAGAGGGGCAGCGTGCGCAGGAGTGAGAGGGGCAGCGTGCGCAGGAGTGAGAGGGGCAGCGTGCGCAGGAGTGAGAGGGGCAGCGTGCGCAGGAGTGAGAGGGGCAGCGTGCGCAGGAGTGAGAGGGGCAGCGTGCGCAGGAGTGAGAGGGGCAGCGTGCGCAGGAGTGAGAGGGGCAGCGTGCGCAGGAGTGAGAGGGGCAGCGTGCGCAGGAGTGAGAGGGGCAGCGTGCGCAGGAGTGAGAGGGGCAGCGTGCGCAGGAGTGAGAGGGGCAGCGTGCGCAGGAGTGAGAGGGGCAGCGTGCGCAGGAGTGAGAGGGGCAGCGTGCGCAGGAGTGAGAGGGGCAGCGTGCGCAGGAGTGAGAGGGGCAGCGTGCGCAGGAGTGAGAGGGGCAGCGTGCGCAGGAGTGAGAGGGGCAGCGTGCGCAGGAGTGAGAGGGGCAGCGTAAGCATGAGTGAGAGGGGCAGCGTAAGCAGGAGTGAGAGGGGCAGCGTAAGCAGGAGTGAGAGGGGCAGCGTAAGCATGAGTGAGAGGGGCAGCGTAAGCAGGAGTGAGAGGGGCAGCGTAAGCAGGAGTGAGAGGGGCAGCGTAAGCAGGAGTGAGAGGGGCAGCGTAAGCAGGAGTGAGAGGGGCAGCGTAAGCAGGAGTGAGAGGGGCAGCGTAAGCAGGAGTGAGAGGGGCAGCGTCAGCAGGAGTGAGAGGGGCAGCGTCAGCAGGAGTGAGAGCGCAGCGCAAGCAGGAGTGAGAGGCGCAGCGTGCGCAGGAGTGAGAGGGGCAGCGTGCGCAGGAGTGAGAGGGGCAGCGTGCGCAGGAGTGAGAGGGGCACCGTGCGCAGGAGTGAGAGGGGCAGCGTGCGCAGGAGTGAGAGGGGCAGCGTGCGCAGGAGTGAGAGGGGCAGCGTGCGCAGGAGTGAGAGGGGCAGCGCTAGCAGGACTGAGAGGGGCATCGTAAGCAGGAGTGAGTAGGGCAGCGTAAGCAGGACTGAGAGGCGCATCGTAAGCAGGAGTGAGTCGGGCAGCGTAAGCAGGAGTGAGACCGCAGCGTAAGCAGGAGTGAGAGGGGCAGCACGGTAGCACAGTGGTTAGCACTGCTGCTTCACAGCTCCAGGGTCCCGGGTTCGATTCCCGGCTCGGGTCACTGTCTGTGTGGAGTTTGCACATTCTCCTCGTGTCTGCGTGGGTTTCCTCCGGGTGCTCCGGTTTCCTCCCACAGTCCAAAGATGTGCAGGTTAGGTTGATTGGCCAGGTTATAAATTGCCCCTTAGAGTCCTGGGATGCGTGGGTTGGAGGGATTGGCGGGTAGATATGTGGGGGTGGGACCTGGGTGGCATTGTGGTCGGTGCAGACTCGATGGGCCGAATGGCCTCCTTCTGCACTGTAGGGTTTCTATGATTTCTATGAGAGGGGCAGGGTAAGCAGGAGTGAGAGGGGCAGGGTAAGCAGGAGTGAGAGGGGCAGCTTATGCAGCAGTGAGAGGGGCAGCGCAAGCGGGAGTGAGAGGGGCAGCATGCGCAGGAGTGAGAGGGGCAGCGTGCGCAGGAGTGAGAGGGGCAGCGCAAGCAGGAGTGAGAGGCGCAGCGTGCGCAGGAGTGAGAGGGGCAGCGCAAGCGGGAGTGAGAGGGGCAGCATGCGCAGGAGTGAGAGGGGCAGCGTGCGCAGGAGTGAGAGGGGCAGCGCAAGCAGGAGTGAGAGGCGCAGCGTGCGCAGGAGTGAGAGGCGCATCAGAAGCAGCAGTGAGAGGCGCATCAGAAGCAGCAGTGAGAGGGGCAGCGTAAGCAGGAGTGAGAGGGGCAGCGGAAGCAGGAGTGAGAGGGGCAGCGTGCGCAGGAGTGAGAGGGTCAGCGTGCGCAGGAGTGAGAGGCGCATCAGAAGCAGCAGTGAGAGGGGCAGCGCAAGCAGGAGTGAGAGGGGCAGCGTGCGCAGGAGTGAGAGGGTCAGCGGCGCAGGAGTGAGATGGGCAGCGCAAGCAGGAGTGAGAGGGGCAGCTTGCGCAGGAGTGAGAGGGGCAGCGTTAGCAGGACTGAGAGGCGCATCGTAAGCAGGAGTGAGCAGGGCAGCGTAAGCAGCAGTGAGAGGGGCAGCGTAAGCAGCAGTGAGAGGGGCAGCGTAAGCAGCAGTGAGAGGGGCAGCGTAAGCAGAAGTGAGAGGGGCAGCGTTTGCAGGACTGAGAGGCGCATCGTAAGCAGGAGTGAGTGGGGCAGCGTAAGCAGGAGTGAGATGGGCAGCTTATGCAGCAGTGAGAGGGGCTGCGTAGGCAGAAGTTAGGGGGCAGCTTATGCATGAGTGAGAGGGGTTGCTTATGCAGGAGTGAGGGGCAGCTTATGCAGGAGTGAGAGCGCAGCGTAAGCAGGAGGGAGAGGGGCAGAGTAAGAAGCAGTTAGAGGGGCAGCTAATGCAGCAGTGAGAGGGGTCGCGCAAGCAGGAGTGAGAGGGGCTGCGCAAGTGGGAGTGAGAGGGGCAGCATGCGCAGGAGTGAGAGGGGCAGCGTAAGCAGCAGTGAGTGGGGCAGCGTAAGCAGGAGTGAGAGGGGCAGCGTCAGCGGGATTGAGAGGGGCTGTTATGCAGGAGTGAGAGGGGCAGCGAAAGCAGGAGTGAGAGGGGCAGCGTTAGCAGGAATCAGATGGTCAGCGTAAGCAGGAGTGAGAGGGGCAGCGTGCGCAGGAGTGAGAGGCGCAGCCTGCGCAGGAGTGAGAAGGGCAGCGTTTGCAGGACTGAGAGGCGCATCATAAGCAGGAGTGAGTGGGGCAGCGTAAGCAGAAGTGAGATGGGCAGCTTATGCAGCAGTGAGAGGGGCAGCATAAGCAGGAGTGAGAGGGGCAGCGTAAGCAGGAGTGAGTGGGGCAGCGTAAGCAGGAGTGAGACCGCAGCGTAAGCAGGAGTGAGAGGGGCAGGGTAAGCAGGAGTGAGAGGGGCAGCTTATGCAGCAGTGAGAGGGGCAGCTTATGCAGCAGTGAGAGGGGTAGCGCAAGCAGGGGTGAGAGGGGCAGAGCAAGCGGGTGTGAGATGGGCAGCGTGCGCAGGAGTGAGAGGGGCAGCGTGCGCAGGAGTGAGAGGGGCAGCGTGCGCAGGAGTGAGAGGGGCAGCGTGCGCAGGAGTGAGTGGGGCAGCGTTAGCAGGACCGAGAGGCGCATCGTAAGCAGGAGCGAGAGGGGCAGCGCAAGCGGAAGTGAGAGGGGCAGCATGCGCAGGAGTGAGAAGGGCAGCGTGCGCAGGAGTGAGTGGGGCTGCGCAAGCAGGAGTGCGAGGCGCAGCGTGCGCAGGAGTGAGAGGGGCAGCGTGCGCAGGAGTGAGAGGGGCAGCGTGCGCAGGAGTGAGAGGGGCAGCGTGCGCAGGAGTGAGAGGGGCAGCGTGCGCAGGAGTGAGAGGGGCAGCGTGCGCAGGAGTGAGAGGGGCAGGAGTGAGAGGGGCAGCGTAAGCAGGAGTGAGAGGGGCAGCGTAAGCAGGAGTGAGAGGGGCAGCGTAAGCAGGAGTGAGAGGGGCAGCGTAAGCAGGAGTGAGAGGGGCAGCGTAAGCAGGAGTGAGAGGGGCAGCGTAAGCAGGAGTGAGAGGGGCAGCGTAAGCAGGAGTGAGAGGGGCAGCGTAAGCAGGAGTGAGAGGGGCAGCGTAAGCAGGAGTGAGAGGGGCAGCGTAAGCAAGAGTGAGAGGGGCAGCGTCAGCAGGAGTGAGAGGGGCAGCGTCAGCAGGAGTGAGAGGGGCAGCGTAAGCAGGAGTGAGAGGGTCAGCGTGCGCAGGAGTGAGATGGTCAGCGTAAGCAGAAGTTAGAGGGGCTGCGTAAGCAGAAGTTAGAGGGGCAGCTTATGCATGAGTGAGAGGGGATGCTTATGCAGGAGTGAGAGGGGCAGCTTATGCAGGAGTGAGAGCGCAGCGTAAGCAGGAGGGAGAGGGGCAGCTAATGCAGCAGTGAGAGGGGTAGTGCAAGCATGAGTGAGAGGGGCAGCGCAAGCGGGAGTGAGAGGGGCAGCATAAGCAGGACCGAGAGGCGCATCGTAAGCAGCAGTGAGTGGGGCAGCGTAAGCAGGAGTGAGAGGGGCAGCGTGCGCAGGAGTGTGAGGCGCAGCCTGCGCAGGAGTGAGAGGGGCAGCGTTTGCAGGACTGAGAGGCGCATCATAAGTAGGAGTGAGTGGGGCAGCGTAAGCAGAAGTGAGAGGGGCAGCGTAAGCAGGAGTGAGACTGCAGCGTAAGCAGGAGTGAGAGGGGCAGCGCAAGCGGGTGTGAGAGGGGCAGCGCAAGCGGGTGTGAGAGGGGCAGCATGCGCAGGAGTGAGTGGGGCAGCGTAAGCAGGAGTGAGAGGGGCAGAGTAAGCGGGAGTGAGAGGGGCAGCGTGCGCAGGAGTGAGAGGGGCAGCGTGCGCAGTAGTGAGACGGGCGGCGTAAGCAGGAGTGAGAGGGGCAGCTTATGCAGCAGTGAGGGGGCAGCGTAAGCAGGAGTGAGAGGGGCTGCGTAAGCAGAAGTTAGCAGGGCAGCTTATGCAGCAGTGAGAGGGGCAGCTGATGCAGCAGTGAGAGGGGGAGCGCAAGCAGGAGTGAGAGGGGCAGCGCAAGCGGGAGTGAGAGGGGCAGCATGCGCAGGAGTGTGAGGGGCAGCGCAAGCAGGAGTGAGAGGCGCAGGAGTGAGAGGAGCAGCGTTTGCAGGACTGAGAGGCGCATCATCAGCAGCAGTGAGAGGGGCAGCGTAAGCAGGAGTGAGAGGGGCAGCGTGAGCGGGAGTGAGAGGGGCAGCGTTAGCAGGACTGAGAGGCGCATCGTAAGCAGGTGTGAGTAGGGCAGCGTAAGCAGGAGTGAGAGGGGCAGCGTAAGCAGGAGTGAGAGGCGCATCGTAAGCAGGAGTGAGTGGGGCAGCGTAAGCAGGAGTGAGATGGGCAGCTTATGCAGCAGTGAGAGGGGCTGCGTACGCAGAAGTTAGAGGGGCAGCTTATGCATGAGTGAGAGGGGATGCTTATGCAGGAGTGAGAGGGGCAGTTTAGGCAGGAGTGAGAGGGGCAGCTTATGCAGGAGTGAGAGCGCAGCGTAAGCAGGAGGGAGAGGGGCAGGGTAAGCAGGAGTGAGAGGGGCAGCGCAAGTGGGAGTCAGAGGGGCAGCGTAAGCAGGACCGAGAGGCGCATCGTAAGCAGCAGTGAGTGGGGCAGCGTAAGCAGGAGTGAGAGGGGCAGCTTGCGCAGGAGTGAGAGGGGCAGCGTTTGCAGGACTGAGAGGCGCATCACAAGCAGGAGTGAGTGGGGCAGCGTAAGCAGAAGTGAGATGGGCAGCTTATGCAGCAGTGAGAGGGGCAGCATAAGCAGGAGTGAGAGGGGCAGCGTAAGCAGGAGTGAGAGGGGCAGCGTAAGCAGGAGTGAGACCGCAGCGTAAGCAGGAGTGAGAGCACAGCGTAAGCAGGAGTGAGAGGGGCAGCTCATGCAGCAGTGAGAGGGGTAGCGCAAGCAGGCGTGAGAGGGGCAGCATGCGCAGGAGTGAGTGCGGCAGCGTAAGCAGGAGTGAGAGGGGCAGAGTAAGCCGGAGTGAGAGGGGCAGCGTGCGCAGGAGTGAGAGGGGCAGCGTGCGCAGTAGTGAGATGGGCAGCGTGCGCAGGAGTGAGAGGGGCAGCGTGCGCAGGAGTGAGAGGGGCAGCGTTAGCAGGACTGAGAGGCGCATCGTAAGCAGGAGTGAGTAGGACAGCGCAAGCAGGAGTGAGAGGGGCAGCGCAAGCAGGAGTGAAAGGGGCAGCGTAAGCAGGAGTGAGAGGGGCGGCATAAGCAGAACTGAGAGGGGCTGCGGAAGCAGAAGTTAGCAGGGCAGCTTATGCAGCAGTGAGAGGAGCAGCTTATGCAGCAGTGAGAGGGGTCGCGCAAGCAGGAGCGAGCGGGGCAGCGCAAGCGGGAGTGAGAGGGGCAGCATGCGCAGGAGTGAGAGGGGCAGCGTGCGCAGGAGTGAGTGGGGCTGCGCAAGCAGAAGTGAGAGGCGCAGCGTGCGCAGGAGTGAGAGGGGCAGCGTTTGCAGGACTGAGAGGCGCATCATAAGCAGCAGTGAGAGGGGCAGCGTAAGCAGGAGTGAGAGGGGCAGCGTCAGCAGGAGTGAGAGGGGCAGCGTGCGTAGGAGTGAGAGGGGCAGCGTGAGCGGGAGTGAGAGGGGCAGCGTGCGTAGGAGTGAGAGGGGCAGCGTCAGCAGGAGTGAGAGGGGCAGCTTGCGCAGGAGTGAGGGGCAGCGTTAGCAGGACTGAGAGGCGCATCGTAAGCAGGAGTGAGTAGGGCAGCGTAAGCAGGAGTGAGAGGGGCAGCGTAAGCAGGAGTGAGAGGGGCAGCGTAAGCAGCAGTGAGAGGGGCAGCGTAAGCAGCAGTGAGAGGGGCAGCGTAAGCAGCAGTGAGAGGGGCAGCGTAAGCAGCAGTGAGAGGGGCAGCGTAAGCAGAAGTGAGAGGGGCAGCGTTTGCAGGACTGAGAGGCGCATCGTAAGCAGGAGTGAGTGGGGCAGCGTAAGCAGGAGTGAGATGGGCAGCTTATGCAGCAGTGAGAGGGGCAGCGTAAGCAGGAGTGAGAGGGGCAGCGTAAGCAGAAGTGAGAGGGGCTGCGTAAGCAGAAGTTAGAGGGGCAGCTTATGCATGAGTGAGAGGGGATGCTTATGCAGGAGTGAGGGGCAGTTTAGGCAGGGGTGAGAGGGTCAACTTATGCAGGAGTGAGAGCGCAGCGTAAGCAGGAGGGAGAGGGGCAGGGTAAGCAGGAGTGAGAGGGGCAGCTAATGCAGCAGTGAGTGGGGTAGCGCAAGCAGGAGTGAGAGGGGCAGCGCAAGCGGGAGTGAGAGGGGCAGCGTAAGCAGGACCGAGAGGCGCATCGTAAGCAGCAGTGAGTGGGGCAGCGTAAGCAGGAGTGAGAGGGGCAGCGTAAGCGGGATTCAGAGGGGCTGTTATGCTGGAGTGAGAGGGGCAGCAAAAACAGGAGTGAGAGGGGCAACGTGCGCAGGAGTGAGAGGGGCAGCGCAAGCGGGAGTGAGAGGGGCAGCATTTGCAGGAGTGAGAGGGGCAGCGTAAGCAGACCGAGAGGCGCATCGTAAGCAGCAGTGAGAGGGGCAGTGTAAGCAGGAGTGAGAGGGGCAGTGTAAGCAGGAGTGAGAGGGGCAGCAAAAGCAGGAGTGAGAGGGGCAGCGTGCGCAGGAGTGAGAGGCGCATCGTAAGCAGGAGTGAGTAGGGCAGCGTAAGCAGGAGTGGGAGGGGCGGCGTAAGCAGGAGTGGGAGGGGCGGCGTAAGCAGGAGTGAGAGGGGCGGCGTTAGCAGGAGTGAGAGGGGCAGCGTAAGCAGGAGTGAGAGGGGCAGCGTAAGCAGGAGTGAGAGGGGCAGCGTAAGCAGGAGTGAGAGGAGCAGCGTAAGCAGGAGTGAGAGGGGCAGCGCAAGCGGGAGTGAGAGGGGCAGCATGCGCAGGAGTGAGAGGGGCAGCGGAAGAATGACCGAGAGGCGCATCGTAAGCAGCAGTGAGAGGGGCAGCGTAAGCAGGAGTGAGAGGGGCAGCGCAAGCGGGAGTGAGAGGGGCAGCGTAAGCAGGACCGAGAGGCGCATCATAAGCAGCAGTGAGTGGGGCAGCGTGCGCAGGAGTGAGAGGGGCAGCGTAAGCAGGAGTGAGAGGGGCAGCGTTAGCAGGACTGAGAGGCGCATCGTAAGCAGGAGTGAGTAGGGCAGCGTAAGCAGGAGTGAGACCGCAGCGTAAGCAGGAGTGAGAGGGGCAGGGTAAGCAGGAGTGAGAGGGGCAGCTTATGCAGCAGTGAGAGGGGTAGCGCAAGCGGGTGTGAGAGGGACAGCTGCGCAGGAGTGAGTGGGGCAGCGTAAGCAGGAGTGAGAGGGGCAGCATGCGCCGGAGTGAGAGGGGCAGCGTGCGCGGGAGTGAGAGGGGCAGCGTGCGCGGGAGTGAGAGGGGCAGCGTGCGCAGGAGTGAGAGGGGCAGCGTGCGCAGGAGTGAGAGGGGCAGCGCAAGCGGGAGTGAGAGGGGCAGCGTTAGCAGGACTGAGAGGCGCATCGTAAGCAGGAGTGAGTAGGGCAGCGTAAGCAGGAGTGAGAGGGGCAGCGTTAGCAGGACTGAGAGGCGAATCGTAAGCAGGAGTGAGAGGGGCAGCTTATGCAGCAGTGAGGGGGCAATGTAAACAGGAGTGAGTGGGGCAACGTAAGCAGAAGTTAGCAGGGCAGCTTATGCAGCAGTGAGAGGGGCAGCGCAAGCAGGAGTGAGAGGGGCAGCGTGCGCAGGAGTGAGAGGGGCAGCATGCGCAGGAGTGAGAGGGGCAGCGTGCGCAGGAGTGAGAGGCCCAGCGTGCGCAGAAGTGAGAGGGGCAGCTTGCGCAGGAGTGAGAGGGGCAGCGTTAGCAGGACTGAGGGGCGCATCGTAAGCAGGAGTGAGTGGGGCAGCGTAAGCAGGAGTGAGATGGGCTGCTTATGCAGCAGTGAGAGGGGCTGCGTAAGCAGAAGTTAGAGGGGCAGCTTATGCATGAGTGAGAGGGGCAGTTTAGGCAGGAGTGAGAGGGGCAGCTTATGCAGGAGTGAGAGGGGCAGTTTAGGCAGGAGTGAGAGGGGCAGCTTATGCAGGAGTGAGAGCGCAGCGTAAGCAGGAGGGAGAGGGGCAGCTAATGCAGCAGTGAGAGGGGCAGCGCAAGTGGGAGTGAGAGGGGCAGCATGCGCAGGAGTGAGAGGGGCAGCATGCGCAGGAGTGAGAGGGGCAGCATGCGCAGGAGTGAGAGGGGCAGCGTAAGCAGGACCGAGAGGCGCATCGTAAGCAGCAGTGAGTGGGGCAGCGTAAGCAGGAGTGAGAGGGGCAGCGTAAGCAGGAGTGAGAGGGGCAGCGTAAGTGGGATTGAGAGGGGCTGTTATGCAGGAGTGAGAGGGGCAGCGAAAGCAGGAGTGAGAGGGGCAGCGTTAGCAGGAATCAGATGGTCAGCGTAAGCAGGAGTGAGAGGGGCAGCGTGCGCAGGAGTGAGAGGCGCAGCCTGCACAGGAGTGAGAGGGGCAGCGTTTGCAGGACTGAGAGGCGCATCATAAGCAGGAGTGAGTGCGCAGCGTAAGCAGGAGTGAGAGGGGCAGGGTAAGCAGGAGTGAGAGGGGCAGCTTATGCAGCAGTGAGAGGGGTCGCGCAAGCAGGAGTGAGAGGGGCAGCGCAAGCGGGAGTGAGAGGGGCAGCATGCGCAGGAGTGAGTGGGGCAGCGTAAGCAGGAGTGAGAGGGGCAGAGTAAGCGGGAGTGAGAGGGGCAGAGTAAGCGGGAGTGAGAGGGGCAGCGTGCGCAGGAGTGAGAGGGGCAGCGTGCGCAGGAGTGAGAGGGGCAGCGTGCGCAGGAGTGAGAGGGGCAGCGTGCGCAGTAGTGAGATGGGCAGCGTGCGCAGGAGTGAGAGGGGCAGCGTGCGCAGGAGTGAGAGGGGCAGCGTGCGCAGGACTGAGAGGCGCATCGTAAGCAGGAGTGAGTAGGGCAGCGTAAGCAGGAGTGAGAGGGGCAGCGCAAGCAGGAGTGAGAGGGGCAGCGTAAGCAGGAGTTAGCAGGGCAGCTTATGCAGCAGTGAGAGGAGAAGCTTATGCAGCAGTGAGAGGGGTAGCGCAAGCAGGAGCGAGAGGGGCAGCGCAAGCGGGAGTGAGAGGGGCAGCATGCGCAGGAGTGAGAGGGGCAGCGTGCGCAGGAGTGAGAGGGGCAGCGTGCGCAGGAGTGAGTGGGGCTGCGCAAGCAGGAGTGAGAGGCGCAGCGTGCGCAGGAGTGAGAGGGGCAGCGTTTGCAGGACTGAGAGGCGCATCATAAGCAGCAGTGAGAGAGGCAGCGTAAGCAGGAGTGAGAGGGGCAGCGTGCGCAGGAGTGAGGGGCAGCATTAGCAGGACTGAGAGGCGCATCGTAAGCAGGAGTGAGTAGGGCAGCGTAAGCAGGAGTGAGAGGGGCAGCGTTTGCAGGACTGACAGGCGCATCGTAAGCAGGAGTGCTTGGGGCAGCGTAAGCAGGAGTGAGATGGGCAGCTTATGCAGCAGTGAGAGAGGCAGCGTAAGCAGAAGTGAGAGGGGCTGCGTATGCAGACGTTAGAGGGGCAGCTTATGCATGAGTGAGAGGGGATGCTTATGCAGGAGTGAGAGCGCAGCGTAAGCAGGAGGGAGAGGGGCAGGGTAAGCAGGAGTGAGAGGGGCAGCTAATGCAGCAGTGAGAGGGGTAGCGCAAGCAGGAGTGAGAGGGGCAGCGCAAGTGGGAGTGAGAGGGGCAGCGTAAGCAGGACCGAGAGGCGCATCGTAAGCAGCAGTGAGTGGGGCAGCGTAAGCAGGAGTGAGAGGGGCAGCGTAAGCGGGATTCAGAGGGGCTGTTATGCTGGAGTGAGAGGGGCAGCAAAAGCAGGAGTGAGAGGGGCAACGTGCGCAGGAGTGAGAGGGGCAGCGCAAGCGGGAGTGAGAGGGGCAGCATTTGCAGGAGTGAGAGGGGCAGCGTAAGCAGACCGAGAGGCGCATCGTAAGCAGCAGTGAGAGGGGCAGTGTAAGCAGGAGTGAGAGGGGCAGTGTAAGCAGGAGTGAGAGGGGCAGCGTAAGCAGGAGTGAGAGGGGCAGCGTAAGCAGGAGTGAGAGGGGCAGCGTAAGCAGGAGTGAGAGGAGCAGCGTAAGCAGGAGTGAGAGGGGCAGCGCAAGCGGGAGTGAGAGGGGCAGCATGCGCAGGAGTGAGAGGGGCAGCGTAAGAATGACCGAGAGGCGTATCGTAAGCAGCAGTGAGAGGGGCAGCGTAAGCAGGAGTGAGAGGGGCAGCGCAAGCGGGAGTGAGAGGGGCAGCGTAAGCAGGACCGAGAGGCGCATCATAAGCAGCAGTGAGTGGGGCAGCGTGCGCAGGAGTGAGAGGGGCAGCGTAAGCAGGAGTGAGATGGGCAGCGTTAGCAGGACTGAGAGTCGCATCGTAAGCAGGAGTGAGTAGGGCAGCGTTAGCAGGAGTGAGACCGCAGCGTAAGCAGGAGTGAGAGGGGCAGCTTATGCAGCAGTGAGAGGGGTAGCGCAAGCGGGTGTGAGAGGGACAGCTGCGCAGGAGTGAGTGGGGCAGCGTAAGCAGGAGTGAGAGGGGCAGCATGCGCCGGAGTGAGAGGGGCAGCGTGCGCGGGAGTGAGAGGGGCAGCGTGCGCGGGAGTGAAAGGGGCAGCGTGCGCAGGAGTGAGAGGGGCAGCGTGCGCAGGAGTGAGAGGGGCAGCGCAAGCGGGAGTGAGAGGGGCAGCGTTAGCAGGACTGAGAGGCGCATCGTAAGCAGGAGTGAGTAGGGCAGCGTAAGCAGGAGTGAGAGGGGCAGCGTTAGCAGGACTGAGAGGCGAATCGTAAGCAGGAGTGAGAGGGGCAGCTTATGCAGCAGTGAGGGGGCAACGTAAACAGGAGTGAGAGGGGCAACGTAAGCAGAAGTTAGCAGGGCAGCTTATGCAGCAGTGAGAGGGGCAGCGCAAGCAGGAGTGAGAGGGGCAGCATGCGCAGGAGTGAGAGGCCCAGCGTGCGCAGGAGTGAGAGGGGCAGCGCAAGCAGGAGTGAGAGGGGCAGCGTTTGCAGGACTGAGAGGCGCATCATAAGCAGCAGTGAGAGGGGCAGCGTAAGCAGGAGTGAGAGGGGCAGCGTGAGCGGGAGTGAGAGGGTCAGCGTGCGCAGGAGTGAGATGGGCAGCGCAAGCAGAAGTGAGAGGGGCAGCTTGCGCAGGAGTGAGAGGGGCAGCGTTAGCAGGACTGAGAGGCGCATCGTAAGCAGGAGTGAGTGGGGCAGCGTAAGCAGGAGTGAGATGGGCTGCTTATGCAGCAGTGAGAGGGGCTGCGTAAGCAGAAGTTAGAGGGGCAGCTTATGCATGAGTGAGAGGGGATGCTTATGCAGGAGTGAGAGGGGCAGTTTAGGCAGGAGTGAGAGGGGCAGCTTATGCAGGAGTGAGAGCGCAGCGTAAGCAGGAAGGAGAGGGGCAGCTAATGCAGCAGTGAGAGGGGTAGCGCAAGCAGGAGTGAGAGGGGCAGCGCAAGTGGGAGTGAGAGGGGCAGCATGCGCAGGAGTGAGAGGGGCAGCGTAAGCAGGACCGAGAGGCGCATCGTAAGCAGCAGTGAGTGGGGCAGCGTAAGCAGGAGTGAGAGGGGCAGCGTAAGCGGGATTGAGAGGGGCTGTTATGCAGGAGTGAGAGGGGCAGCGAAAGCAGGAGTGAGAGGGGCAGCGTTAGCAGGAATCAGATGGTCAGCGTGCGCAGGAGTGAGAGGGGCAGCGTGCGCAGGAGTGAGAGGCGCAGCCTGCACAGGAGTGAGAGGGGCAGCGTTTGCAGGACTGAGAGGCGCATCATAAGCAGGAGTGAGTGCGCAGCGTAAGCAGGAGTGAGAGGGGCAGCTTATGCAGCAGTGAGAGGGGTAGCGCAAGCAGGAGTGAGAGGGGCAGCGCAAGCGGGAGTGAGAGGGGCAGCATGCGCAGGAGTGAGTGGGGCAGCGTAAGCAGGAGTGAGAGGGGCAGAGTAAGCGGGAGTGAGAGGGGCAGAGTAAGCGGGAGTGAGAGGGGCAGCGTGCGCAGGAGTGAGAGGGGCAGCGTGCGCAGGAGTGAGAGGGGCAGCGTGCGCAGGAGTGAGAGGGGCAGCGTGCCAGGAGTGAGAGGGGCAGCGTGCGCAGGAGTGAGAGGGGCAGCGTGCGCAGGAGTGAGAGGGGCAGCGTGCGCAGGAGTGAGAGGGGCAGCGTGCGCAGGAGTGAGAGGGGCAGCGTGCGCAGGAGTGAGAGGGGCAGCGTGCGCAGTAGTGAGATGGGCAGCGTGCGCAGGAGTGAGAGGGGCAGCGTGCGCAGGAGTGAGAGGGGCAGCGTGCGCAGGACTGAGAGGCGCATCGTAAGCAGGAGTGAGTAGGGCAGCGTAAGCAGGAGTGAGAGGGGCAGCGCAAGCAGGAGTGAGAGGGGCAGCGTAAGCAGGAGTTAGCAGGGCAGCTTCTGCAGCAGTGAGAGGAGAAGCTTATGCAGCAGTGAGAGGGGTAGCGCAAGCAGGAGCGAGAGGGGCAGCGCAAGCGGGAGTGAGAGGGGCAGCATGCGCAGGAGTGAGAGGGGCACCGTGCGCAGGAGTGAGAGGGGCAGCGTGCGCAGGAGTGAGAGGGGCAGCGTGCGCAGGAGTGAGAGGGGCAGCGGAAGCAGGAGTGAGAGGCGCAGCGTGCGCAGGAGTGAGAGGGGCAGCGTTTGCAGGACTGAGAGGCGCAGCATAAGCAGCAGTGAGAGGGGCAGCGTAAGCAGGAGTGAGAGGGGCAGCGTGAGAGGGGCAGCGTGCGCAGGAGTGAGGGGCAGCATTAGCAGGACTGAGGCGCATCGTAAGCAGGAGTGAGTAGGGCAGCGTAAGCAGGAGTGAGAGGGGCAGCGTTTGCAGGACTGACAGGCGCATCGTAAGCAGGAGTGCTTGGGGCAGCGTAAGCAGGAGTGAGATGGGCAGCTTATGCAGCAGTGAGAGAGGCAGCGTAAGCAGAAGTGAGAGGGGCTGCGTAAGCAGACGTTAGAGGGGCAGCTTATGCATGAGTGAGAGGGGATGCTTATGCAGGAGTGAGAGCGCAGCGTAAGCAGGAGGGAGAGGGGCAGGGTAAGCAGGAGTGAGAGGGGCAGCTAATGCAGCAGTGAGAGGGGTAGCGCAAGCAGGAGTGAGAGGGGCAGCGCAAGTGGGAGTGAGAGGGGTAGCGCAAGTGGGAGTGAGAGGGGCAGCTAATGCAGCAGTGAGAGGGGTAGCGCAAGTGGGAGTGAGAGGGGCAGCTAATGCAGCAGTGAGAGGGGTAGCGTAAGCAGGACCGAGAGGCGCATCGTAAGCAGCAGTGAGTGGGGCAGCGTAAGCAGGATTGAGAGGGGCAGCGTAAGCGGGATTCAGAGGGGCTGTTATGCAGGAGTGAGAGGGGCAGCGAAAGCAGGAGTGAGAGGGGCAGCGTTAGCAGGAATCAGATGGTCAGCGTAAGCAGGAGTGAGAGGGGCAGCGTTAGCAGGAATCAGATGGTCAGCGTAAGCAGGAGTGAGAGGGGCAGCGTGCGCAGGAGTGAGAGGGGCAGCGTAAGCGGGATTCAGAGGGGCTGTTATGCAGGAGTGAGAGGGGCAGCGTTAGCAGGAATCAGATGGTCAGCGTAAGCAGGAGTGAGAGGGGCAACGTGCGCAGGAGTGAGAGGCGCAGCGTGCGCAGGAGTGAGAGCGGCAGCGTGCGCAGGAGTGAGAGCGGCAGCGCAAGCGGGAGTGAGAGGGGCAGCATTCGCAGGAGTGAGAGGGGCAGCGTAAGCAGACCGAGAGGCGCATCGTAAGCAGCAGTGAGAGGGGCAGTGTAAGCAGGAGTGAGATGGGCAGCGAAAGCAGGAGTGAGAGGGGCAGCGTTAGCAGGACTGAGAGGCGCATCGTAAGCAGGAGTGAGTAGGGCAGCGTAAGCAGGAGTGAGAGGGGCAGCGTAAGCAGGAGTGAGAGGGGCGGCGTAAGCAGGAGTGAGAGGGGCAGCGTAAGCAGGAGTGAGGAGTGCAGCGTAAGCAGGAGTGAGAGGAGCAGCGTAAGCAGGAGTGAGGGGGGCAGCGTAAGCAGGAGTGAGAGGGGCAGCGCAAGCGGGAGTGAGAGGGGCAGCATGCGCAGGAGTGAGAGGGGCAGCGTAAGAATGACCGAGAGGCGCATCATAAGCAGCAGTGAGTGGGGCAGCGTTTGCAGGACTGAGAGGCGCATCGTAAGCAGGAGTGAGTGGGGCAGCGTAAGCTGGAGTGAGATGGGCAGCTTGTGCAGCAGTGAGAGGGGCAGCGAAGCAGGAGTGAGTTGGGCAGCGTAAGCAGGAATGAGAGGGGCACCGTCAGCAGAAGTGAGAGGGGGTGCGTAAGCAGAAGTGAGAGGGGCAGCTTATGCATGAGTGAGAGGGGATGCTTATGCAGGAGTGAGAGGGGCAGCTTAGGCAGGAGTGAGAGGGGCAGCTTATGCAGGAGTGAGAGCGCAGCGTAAGCAGGAGGGAGAGGGGCAGAGTAAGCAGGAGTGAGAGGGGCAGCTAATGCAGCAGTGAGAGGGGTAGCGCAAGCAGGAGTGAGAGGGGCAGCGCAAGCGGGAGTGAGAGGGGCAGCATGCGCAGGAGTGAGAGGGGCAGCGGAAGCAGGACCGAGAGGCACATCGTAAGCAGCAGTGAGTGGGGCAGCGTAAGCAGGAGTGAGAGGGGGAGTTTATGCAGCAGTGAGAGGGGCAGCGTAAGCAGGAGTGAGAGGGGAAGCGTGCGCAGGTGTGAGAGGGGCAGCGCAAGCAGGAGTGAGAGGGGCAGCTTATGCAGCAGTGAGGGGGCAGCGTAAGCAGGAGTGAGAGGGGCAGCGTAAGCAGGAGTGAGAGGGGCGGAGTAAGCAGGAGTGAGATGGGCAGCTTATGCAGCAGTGAGAGGGGCAGCATTAGCAGGAGTGAGAGGGGCAGCGTAAGCAGGAGTGAGAGGGGCAGCTTATGCAGGAGTGAGAGGGGCAGCTTATGCAGGAGTGAGAGGGGCAGCGTATGCAGGAGTGAGAGGGGCAGCGTATGCAGGAGTGAGAGGGGCAGCGTATGCAGGAGTGAGAGGGGCAGCGTATGCAGGAGTGAGAGGGGATGCTTATGCAGGAGTGAGAGGGGCAGCGTATGCAGGAGTGAGAGGGGCAGCGTATGCAGGAGTGAGAGGGGCAGCGTATGCAGGAGTGAGAGGGGCAGCGTATGCAGGAGTGAGAGGGGCAGCGTATGCAGGAGTGAGAGGGGCAGCGTATGCAGGAGTGAGAGGGGCAGCGTATGCAGGAGTGAGAGGGGCAGCTTATGCAGGAGTGAGAGGGGCAGCTTATGCAGGAGTGAGAGGGGCAGCTTATGCAGGAGGGAGAGGGGCAGCTTATGCAGGAGCGAGAGGGGCAGCTTATGCAGGAGCGAGAGGGGCAGCTTATGCAGGAGCGAGAGGGGCAGCTTATGCAGGAGCGAGAGGGGCAGCTTATGCAGGAGCGAGAGGGGCAGCTTATGCAGGAGCGAGAGGGGCAGCTTCTGCAGGAGCGAGAGGGGCAGCTTATGCAGGAGCGAGAGGGGCAGCTTATGCAGGAGCGAGAGGGGCAGCTTATGCAGGAGCGAGAGGGGCAGCTTATGCAGGAGCGAGAGGGGCAGCTTATGCAGGAGCGAGAGGGGCAGCTTATGCAGGAGCGAGAGGGGCAGCTTATGCAGGAGCGAGAGGGGATGCTTATGCAGGAGTGAGAGGGGATGCTTATGCAGGAGTGAGAGGGGCAGCTTCGGCAGGAGTGAGAGGGGCAGCTTATGCAGGAGGGAGAGGGGCAGGGTAAGAGGGAGTGAGAGGGGCAGCTAATGCAGCAGTGAGAGGAGTAGCGCAAGCAGCAGTGAGAGGGGCAGCGCAAGCGGGACTGAGAGGGGCAGCGTAAGCGGGACCGAGAGGCTCATCGTAAGCAGCAGTGAGTGGGGCAGCGTTAGCAGGAGTGAAAGGGGCAGCGTACGCAGGAGTGAGAGGGGCACCGTAAGCACGAGTGAGAGGGGCACCGTAAGCAGGAATGAGAGGGGCAGCGTAAGCAGGAGTGAGAGGGGCAGCGCAAGCAGGAGTGAGAGGCGCAGCGTGCGCAGGAGTGAGAGGGGCAGCGTTTGCAGGACTGAGAGGCGCATCATAAGCAGCTGTGAGAGGGGCAGCGTAAGCAGGAGTGAGATGGTCAGCGTAAGCAGGAGTTAGAGCGGCAGCTCATGCAGGAGTGAGAGCGGCAGCTCATGCAGGAGTGAGAGCGGCAGCGTAAGCAGGGGTGAGAGGGGCAGCGTAAGCAGGAGTGAGAGAAGCAGCGTAAGCAGGAGTGAGAGGGGCAGCGTAAGCAGGAGTGAAAGGGGCGGCGTAATCAGGACTGAGAGGGGCATCTTATGCAGCAGTGAGAGGGGCAGCATGCGCAGGAGTGAGTAGCGCAGCGTAAGCAGGAGTGAGAGGGGCAGCGTAAGCAGGAGTGAGAGGGGCCCCGTAAACAGGAGTGCGATGGGCAGCTTAAGGAGGAGTGAGTGGGGCAGCCTATGCAGCAGTGAGAGGGGCAGCGTAAGCAGAAGTGAGAGGGGCAGTGTAAGCAGAAGTGAGAGGGGCAGCGTAAGCAGAAGTGAGAGGGGCAGCGTAAGTAGGAGTGAGAGGGGCAGCGTAAACAGAAGTGAGAGGGGCTGGGGTGGCAGAAGTTAGAGGGGCAGCTTATGCATGAGTGAGAGGGGATGCTTATGCAGGAGTGAGATGGGCAGCTGAGGCAGGAGTGAGAGGGGCAGTTTATGCAGGAGTGAGAGGGGCAGCATGCGCAGGAGTGAGAGGGGCAGCGTAAGAATGACCGAGAGGCGCATCGTAAGCAGCAGTGAGAGGGGCAGCGTAAGCAGGAGTGAGAGGGGCAGCGTAAGAATGACCGAGAGGCGCATCGTAAGCAGCAGTGAGAGGGGCAGCGGAAGCAGGAGTGAGAGGGGCAGCGCAAGCGGGAGTGAGAGGGGCAGCGTAAGCAGGACTGAGAGGCGCATCGTAAGCAGGAGTGAGTAGGGCAGCGTAAGCAGGAGTGAGAGGGGCAGCTTATGCAGCAGTGAGGGGGCAACGTAAACAGGAGTGAGAGGGGCAACGTAAGCAGAAGTTAGCAGGGCAGCTTATGCAGCAGTGAGAGGGGCAGCGCAAGCAGGAGTGAGAGGGGCAGCGCAAGCGGGAGTGAGAGGGGCAACATGCGCAGGAGTGAGAGGGGCAGCGTGCGCAGGAGTGAGAGGCCCAGCGTGCGCAGGAGTGAGAGGGGCAGCGCAAGCGGGAGTGAGAGGGGCAACATGCGCAGGAGTGAGAGGGGCAGCGTGCGCAGGAGTGAGAGGCCCAGCGTGCGCAGGAGTGAGAGGGGCAGCGCAAGCAGGAGTGAGAGGCGCAGCGTGCGCAGGAGTGAGAGGGGCAGCGTTTGCAGGACTGAGAGGCGCATCATAAGCAGCAGTGAGAGGGGCAGCGTAAGCAGGAGTGAGATGGGCAGCGCAAGCAGAAGTGAGAGGGGCAGCTTGCGCAGGAGTGAGAGGGGCAGCGTTAGCAGGACTGAGAGGCGCATCGTAAGCAGGAGTGAGTGGGGCAGCGTAAGCAGGAGTGAGATGGGCTGCTTATGCAGCAGTGAGAGGGGCTGCGTAAGCAGAAGTTAGAGGGGCAGCTTATGCATGAGTGAGAGGGGATGCTTATGCAGGAGTGAGAGGGGCAGTTTAGGCAGGAGTGAGAGGGGCAGCTTATGCAGGAGTGAGAGCGCAGCGTAAGCAGGAGGGAGAGGGGCAGCTAATGCAGCATTGAGAGGGGTAGCGCAAGCAGGAGTGAGAGGGGCAGCGCAAGTGGGAGTGAGAGGGGCAGCATGCGCAGGAGTGAGAGGCGCAGCCTGCACAGGAGTGAGAGGCGCAGCCTGCACAGGAGTGAGAGGGGCAGCGTTTGCAGGACTGAGAGGCGCATCATAAGCAGGAGTGAGTGGGGCAGCGTAAGCAGAAGTGAGACCGCAGCGTAAGCAGGAGTGAGAGGGGCAGGGTAAGCAGGAGTGAGAGGGGCAGCTTATGCAGCAGTGAGAGGGGTAGCGCAAGCAGGAGTGAGAGGGGCAGCGCAAGCGGGAGTGAGAGGGGCAGCATGCGCAGGAGTGAGTGGGGCAGCGTAAGCAGGAGTGAGAGGGGCAGAGTAAGCGGGAGTGACAGGGGCAGCGTAAGCAGGAGTGAGAGGGGCAGCATGCGCAGGAGTGAGTGGGGCAGCGTAAGCAGGAGTGAGAGGGGCAGAGTAAGCGGGAGTGAGAGGGGCAGCGTGCGCAGGAGTGAGAGGGGCAGCGTGCGCAGGAATGAGAGGGGCAGCGTGCGCAGGAGTGAGAGGGGCAGCGTGCGCAGGAGTGAGAGGGGCAGCGTGCGCAGTAGTGAGATGGGTAGCGTGCGCAGGAGTGAGAGGGGCAGCGTGCGCAGGAGTGAGAGGGGCAGCGTTAGCAGGACTGAGAGGCGCATCGTAAGCAGGAGTGAGTAGGGCAGCGTAAGCAGGAGTGAGAGCGGCAGCGCAAGCAGGAGTGAGAGGGGCAGCGTAAGCAGGAGTGTGAGGGGCGGCGTGAGCAGAACTGAGAGGGGCTGCGTAAGCAGAAGTTAGCAGGGCAGCTTATGCAGCAGTGAGAGGAGCAGCTTATGCAGCAGTGAGAGGGGTAGCGCAAGCAGGAGCGAGAGGGGCTGCGCAAGCGGGAGTGAGAGGGGCAGCATGTGCAGGAGTGAGAGGGGCAGCGTGCGCAAGAGTGAGAGGGGCAGCGTGCGCAGGAGTCAGAGGGGCTGCGCAAGCAGGAGTGAGAGGCGCAGCGTGCGCAGGAGTGAGGGGCAGCATTAGCAGGACTGAGAGGCGCATCGTAAGCAGGAGTGAGTAGGGCAGCGTAAGCAGGAGTGAGAGGGGCAGCGTAAGCAGAAGTGAGAGGGGCAGCGTTTGCAGGACTGAGAGGCGCATCGTAAGCAGGAGTGCTTGGGGCAGCGTAAGCAGGAGTGAGATGGGCAGCTTATGCAGCAGTGAGAGGGGCAGCGTAAGCAGAAGTGAGCGGGGCTGCGTAAGCAGACGTTAGAGGGGCAGCTTATGCATGAGTGAGAGGGGATGCTTATGCAGGAGTGAGAGCGCAGCGTAAGCAGGAGGGAGAGGGGCAGGGTAAGCAGCAGTGAGAGGGGCAGCTAATGCAGCAGTGAGAGGGGTAGCGCAAGCAGGAGTGAGAGGGGCAGCGCAAGTGGGAGTGAGAGGGGCAGCTAATGCAGCAGTGAGAGGGGTAGCGCAAGTGGGAGTGAGAGGGGCAGCTAATGCAGCAGTGAGAGGGGTAGCGTAAGCAGGACCGAGAGGCGCATCGTAAGCAGCAGTGAGTGGGGCAGCGTAAGCAGGATTGAGAGGGGCAGCGTAAGCGGGATTCAGAGGGGCTGTTATGCAGGAGTGAGAGGGGCAGCGAAAGCAGGAGTGAGAGGGGCAGCGTTAGCAGGAATCTGATGGTCAGCGTAAGCAGGAGTGAGAGGGGCAGCGTTAGCAGGAATCAGATGGTCAGCCTAAGCAGGAGTGAGAGGGGCAACGTGCGCAGGAGTGAGAGGCGCAGCGTGCGCAGGAGTGAGAGGGGCAGCGTGCGCAGGAGTGAGAGCGGCAGCGAAAGCAGGAGTGAGAGGCGCATCGTAAGCAGGAGTGAGTACGGCAGCGTAAGCAGGAGTGAGAGGGGCAGCATTCGCAGGAGTGAGAGGGGCAGCGTAAGCAGACCGAGAGGCGCATCGTAAGCAGCAGTGAGAGGGGCAGTGTAAGCAGGAGTGAGAGGGGCAGTGTAAGCAGGAGTGAGAGGGGCAGCGAAAGCAGGAGTGAGAGGCGCATCGTAAGCAGGAGTGAGTACGGCAGCGTAAGCAGGAGTGAGAGGGGCAGCGTAAGCAGGAGTGAGAGGGGCGGCGTAAGCAGGAGTGAGAGGGGCAGCGTAAGCAGGAGTGAGGAGTGCAGCGTAAGCAGGAGTGAGAGGAGCAGCGTAAGCAGGAGTGAGGGGGGCAGCGTCAGCAGGAGTGAGAGGGGCAGCGCAAGCGGGAGTGAGAGGGGCAGCATGCGCAGGAGTGAGAGGGGCAGCGTAAGAATGACCGAGAGGCGCATCATAAGCAGCAGTGAGTGGGGCAGCGTAAGGGGGAGTGAGTGAGGCAGCGTGCGCAGGAGTGAGAGGGGCAGCGCAAGCAGGAGTGAGAGGCGCAGCGTGCGCAGGAGTGAGAGGGGCAGCGTTTGCAGGACTGAGAGGCGCATCGTAAGCAGGAGTGAGTGGGGCAGCGTAAGCTGGAGTGAGATGGGCAGCTTATGCAGCAGTGAGAGGGGCAGCGTAAGCAGGAGTGAGTGGGGCAGCGTAAGCAGGAATGAGAGGGGCAGCGTAAGCAGAAGTGAGAGGGGGTGCGTAAGCAGAAGTGAGAGGGGCAGCTTATGCATGAGTGAAAGGGGATGCTTATGCAGGAGTGAGAGGGGCAGCTTAGGCAGGAGTGAGAGGGGCAGCCTCTGCAGGAGTGAGAGCGCAGCGTAAGCAGGAGGGAGAGGGGCAGAGTAAGCAGGAGTGAGAGGGGCAGCTCATGCAGCAGTGAGAGGGGTAGCGCAAGCAGGAGTGAGAGGGGCAGCGCAAGCGGGAGTGAGAGGGGCAGCATGCGCAGGAGTGAGAGGGGCAGCGGAAGCAGGACCGAGAGGCACATCGTAAGCAGCAGTGAGTGGGGCAGCGTAAGCAGGAGTGAGAGGGGCAGTTTATGCAGCAGTGAGAGGGGCAGCGTAAGCAGGAGTGAGAGGGGAAGCGTGCGCAGGTGTGAGAGGGGCAGCGCAAGCAGGAGTGAGAGGGGCGGCGTAAGCAGGAGTGAGAGGGGCGGCGTAAGCAGGAGTGAGAGGGGCGGCATAAGCAGGACGGAGAGGGGCATCTTATGCAGCAGTGAGAGGGGCAGCGTAAGCAGGAGTGAGAGGGGCGGCGTAAGCAGGAGTGAGATGGGCAGCTTATGCAGCAGTGAGAGGGGCAGCATTAGCAGGAGTGAGAGGGGCAGCGTATGCAGGAGTGAGAGGGGCAGCGTATGCAGGAGTGAGAGGGGCAGCATATGCAGGAGTGAGAGGGGATGCTTCTGCAGGAGTGAGAGGGGCAGCTTAGGCAGGAGTGAGAGGGGCAGCTTATGCAGGAGGGAGAGGGGCAGGGTAAGAGGGAGTGGGAGGGGCAGCTAATGCAGCAGTGAGAGGAGTAGCGCAAGCAGCAGTGAGAGGGGCAGCGCAAGCGGGACTGAGAGGGGCAGCGTAAGTGGGACCGAGAGGCTCATCGTAAGCAGCAGTGAGTGGGGCAGCGTACGCAGGAGTGAGAGGGGCAGCGTACGCAGGAGTGAGAGGGGCACCGTAAGCAGGAGTGAGAGGGGCACCGTAAGCAGGAGTGAGAGGGGCAGCGTGCGCAGGAGTGAGAGGGGCAGCGTGCGCAGGAGTGAGAGGGGCAGCGTGCGCAGGAGTGAGAGGGGCAGCGCAAGCAGGAGTGAGAGGCGCAGCGTGCGCAGGAGTGAGAGGCGCAGCGTGCGCAGGAGTGAGAGGGGCAGCGTTTGCAGGACTGAGAGGCGCATCATCAGCAGCAGTGAGAGGGGCAGCGTAAGCAGGAGTGAGATGGTCAGCGTAAGCAGGAGTTAGAGCGGCAGCTCATGCAGGAGTGAGAGCGGCAGCGTAAGCAGGAGTGAGAGGGGCAGCGTAAGCAGGAGTGAGAGAAGCAGTGTAAGCAGGAGTGAGAGGGGCAGCGTAAGCAGGAGTGAGAGGGGCCCCGTAAACAGGAGTGAGAGGGGCAGCTTAAGGAGGAGTGAGTGGGGCAGCTTATGCAGCAGTGAGAGGGGCAGCGTAAGCAGAAGTGAGAGGGGCAGCGTGAGAGGGGCAGCGTGCGCAGGAGTGAGGGGCAGCATTAGCAGGACTGAGAGGCGCATCGTAAGCAGGAGTGAGTAGGGCAGCGTAAGCAGGAGTGAGAGGGGCAGCGTAAGCAGAAGTGAGAGGGGCAGCGTTTGCAGGACTGAGAGGCGCATCGTAAGCAGGAGTGCTTGGGGCAGCGTAAGCAGGAGTGAGAGGGGCAGCGTAAGCAGAAGTGAGCGGGGCTGCGTAAGCAGACGTTAGAGGGGCAGCTTATGCATGAGTGAGAGGGGATGCTTATGCAGGAGTGAGAGCGCAGCGTAAGCAGGAGGGAGAGGGGCAGGGTAAGCAGCAGTGAGAGGGGCAGCTAATGCAGCAGTGAGAGGGGTAGCGCAAGCAGGAGTGAGAGGGGCAGCGCAAGTGGGAGTGAGAGGGGCAGCTAATGCAGCAGTGAGAGGGGTAGCGCAAGTGGGAGTGAGAGGGGCAGCTAATGCAGCAGTGAGAGGGGTAGCGTAAGCAGGACCGAGAGGCGCATCGTAAGCAGCAGTGAGTGGGGCAGCGTAAGCAGGATTGAGAGGGGCAGCGTAAGCGGGATTCAGAGGGGCTGTTATGCAGGAGTGAGAGGGGCAGCGAAAGCAGGAGTGAGAGGGGCAGCGTTAGCAGGAATCTGATGGTCAGCGTAAGCAGGAGTGAGAGGGGCAGCGTTAGCAGGAATCAGATGGTCAGCGTAAGCAGGAGTGAGAGGGGCAACGTGCGCAGGAGTGAGAGGCGCAGCGTGCGCAGGAGTGAGAGGGGCAGCGTGCGCAGGAGTGAGAGCGGCAGCGCAAGCGGGAGTGAGAGGGGCAGCATTCGCAGGAGTGAGAGGGGCAGCGTAAGCAGACCGAGAGGCGCATCGTAAGCAGCAGTGAGAGGGGCAGTGTAAGCAGGAGTGAGAGGGGCAGTGTAAGCAGGAGTGAGAGGGGCAGCGAAAGCAGGAGTGAGAGGCGCATCGTAAGCAGGAGTGAGTACGGCAGCGTAAGCAGGAGTGAGAGGGGCAGCGTAAGCAGGAGTGAGAGGGGCGGCGTAAGCAGGAGTGAGAGGGGCAGCGTAAGCAGGAGTGAGGAGTGCAGCGTAAGCAGGAGTGAGAGGAGCAGCGTAAGCAGGAGTGAGGGGGGCAGCGTCAGCAGGAGTGAGAGGGGCAGCGCAAGCGGGAGTGAGAGGGGCAGCATGCGCAGGAGTGAGAGGGGCAGCGTAAGAATGACCGAGAGGCGCATCATAAGCAGCAGTGAGTGGGGCAGCGTAAGGGGGAGTGAGTGAGGCAGCGTGCGCAGGAGTGAGAGGGGCAGCGCAAGCAGGAGTGAGAGGCGCAGCGTGCGCAGGAGTGAGAGGGGCAGCGTTTGCAGGACTGAGAGGCGCATCGTAAGCAGGAGTGAGTGGGGCAGCGTAAGCTGGAGTGAGATGGGCAGCTTATGCAGCAGTGAGAGGGGCAGCGTAAGCAGGAGTGAGTGGGGCAGCGTAAGCAGGAATGAGAGGGGCAGCGTAAGCAGAAGTGAGAGGGGGTGCGTAAGCAGAAGTGAGAGGGGCAGCTTATGCATGAGTGAAAGGGGATGCTTATGCAGGAGTGAGAGGGGCAGCTTAGGCAGGAGTGAGAGGGGCAGCCTCTGCAGGAGTGAGAGCGCAGCGTAAGCAGGAGGGAGAGGGGCAGAGTAAGCAGGAGTGAGAGGGGCAGCTCATGCAGCAGTGAGAGGGGTAGCGCAAGCAGGAGTGAGAGGGGCAGCGCAAGCGGGAGTGAGAGGGGCAGCATGCGCAGGAGTGAGAGGGGCAGCGGAAGCAGGACCGAGAGGCACATCGTAAGCAGCAGTGAGTGGGGCAGCGTAAGCAGGAGTGAGAGGGGCAGTTTATGCAGCAGTGAGAGGGGCAGCGTAAGCAGGAGTGAGAGGGGAAGCGTGCGCAGGTGTGAGAGGGGCAGCGCAAGCAGGAGTGAGAGGGGCGGCGTAAGCAGGAGTGAGAGGGGCGGCGTAAGCAGGAGTGAGAGGGGCGGCATAAGCAGGACGGAGAGGGGCATCTTATGCAGCAGTGAGAGGGGCAGCGTAAGCAGGAGTGAGAGGGGCGGCGTAAGCAGGAGTGAGATGGGCAGCTTATGCAGCAGTGAGAGGGGCAGCATTAGCAGGAGTGAGAGGGGCAGCGTATGCAGGAGTGAGAGGGGATGCTTCTGCAGGAGTGAGAGGGGCAGCTTAGGCAGGAGTGAGAGGGGCAGCTTATGCAGGAGGGAGAGGGGCAGGGTAAGAGGGAGTGGGAGGGGCAGCTAATGCAGCAGTGAGAGGAGTAGCGCAAGCAGCAGTGAGAGGGGCAGCGCAAGCGGGACTGAGAGGGGCAGCGTAAGCGGGACCGAGAGGCTCATCGTAAGCAGCAGTGAGTGGGGCAGCGTACGCAGGAGTGAGAGGGGCAGCGTACGCAGGAGTGAGAGGGGCACCGTAAGCAGGAGTGAGAGGGGCACCGTAAGCAGGAGTGAGAGGGGCAGCGTGCGCAGGAGTGAGAGGGGCAGCGTGCGCAGGAGTGAGAGGGGCAGCGTGCGCAGGAGTGAGAGGGGCAGCGCAAGCAGGAGTGAGAGGCGCAGCGTGCGCAGGAGTGAGAGGCGCAGCGTGCGCAGGAGTGAGAGGGGCAGCGTTTGCAGGACTGAGAGGCGCATCATCAGCAGCAGTGAGAGGGGCAGCGTAAGCAGGAGTGAGATGGTCAGCGTAAGCAGGAGTTAGAGCGGCAGCTCATGCAGGAGTGAGAGCGGCAGCGTAAGCAGGAGTGAGAGGGGCAGCGTAAGCAGGAGTGAGAGAAGCAGTGTAAGCAGGAGTGAGAGGGGCAGCGTAAGCAGGAGTGAGAGGGGCCCCGTAAACAGGAGTGAGATGGGCAGCTTAAGGAGGAGTGAGTGGGGCAGCTTATGCAGCAGTGAGAGGGGCAGCGTAAGCAGAAGTGAGAGGGGCAGCGTTAGCAGAAGTGAGAGGGGCAGCGTAAGCAGAAGTGAGAGGGGCAGCGTAAGTAGGAGTGAGAGGGGCAGCGTAAACAGAAGTGAGAGGGGCTGGGGTGGCAGAAGTTAGAGGGGCAGCTTATGCATGAGTGAGAGGGGATGCTTATGCAGGAGTGAGATGGGCAGCTGAGGCAGGAGTGAGAGGGGCAGTTTATGCAGGAGTGAGAGGGGCAGTTTATGCAGGAGTGAGAGGGGCAGTTTATGCAGGAGTGAGAGGGGCAGTTTATGCAGGAGTGAGAGGGGCAGCATAAGCAGGAGTGTGAGCGCCAGCGTAAGCAGGAGTGAGGGGCAGCGTAAGCAGGACCGAGAGGGGCAGCTTATGCAGCAGTGAGAGGGGCAGCGTAAGCAGGAGTGAGAGGGGCAGCGTAAGCAGGAGTGAGAGGGGCAGCGTAAGCAGGAGTGAGAGGG
The DNA here is from genome assembly GCF_964213995.1 of Mustelus asterias. Classification (NCBI taxonomy): domain Eukaryota; kingdom Metazoa; phylum Chordata; class Chondrichthyes; order Carcharhiniformes; family Triakidae; genus Mustelus; species Mustelus asterias. The sequence goes on along the minus strand of NC_135825.1, from coordinate 39,926,270 downwards.
GCAGCGTAAGCAGGAGTGAGAGCGGCAGCGTTAGCAGGAGTGAGAGGGGCAGGGTAAGCAGGAGTGAGAGGGGCAGCTTATGCAGCACTGAGAGGGGTAGTGCAAGCAGGAGTGAGAGGGGCAGCGTAAGCAGGAGTGAGAGGGGCAGCTTATGCAGCAGTGAGAGGGGCAGCTTATGCAGCAGTGAGAGGGGCAGCGTAAGCAGGAGTGAGAGGGGCAGCGTAAGCAGGAGTGAGAGGGGCAGCCTTAGCAGGAATGAGATACCAGCGGAAGCAGCAGTGAGAGGGGCAGCGTATGCAGGAGTGAGAGGGGCAGCGTATGCAGGAGTGAGAGTGGTCGCGTAAGCAGGAGTGAGAGGGGCAGCTTTCAATGTCATCGGGAGTTTTCTTGCCAACTTATTCATATGGCGGCTTCGTCCTTATCTCGATGTGTTAAATAACTTCACGAAATCCGCAATCGTTCCAAACTTTTGCTCCAGACCGTTCGTGATATTTTCGCGAAGGGAGGTGACACTCTGGCCATGGTCCCACCCAGTTGAGTTCAGCATTTTGAGTGAATCCACATTAGCTTCCAATGTTTCCCGAATTCAACGTTTTTCGCCAATCAAGCGATATGGCGGCAAAGTGTTCATCTCGATGAGTACAGCAACTAGAGTCAATCTACATTCGTTTCCAATGATTCTTTCAATGTCATGGAGAGTTTTCTGCCAAGTTACTGATATTGTGGCGAAGTCCTCATCTCGATTTGTTAAGCATTTTCAATGAATCCACAATCGTTTCCAAAGTTTCTCTGCACGCCATTCGAAATGTTTTCGCCAACAAAGGCCAAGTGCGGCCAAGTGCTTATCCAGTTGAGTTAGGGATTTTGAGCAAATCCACATTAGCTTCCAATGGTTCTCGCATAGTAATTGAATATTTTTCGCCACTCAAGCGAATTGGCGGCAAACTGCTAATCTCGATTTGTAGAGCAACTTGAGTCAATCTACATTAGTTTCCAATGATTCTTTCAATGTCATCGGGAGTTTGCTTGCCAACTTATTCATATGGCGGCTACGTCCTTATCTCGATGTGTTAAGCAACTTCACTAATTCCGCAATCGTTCCAAACTTTTGCTCCGGACCGTTCGTGATATGTTCGCCAAGAGAGGTGACATTCTGGCCAAGTGCCCACCCAGTTGAGTTGAGCATTTTGACTGAATCCACATTAGCTTGCAGTGTTTCCCGAATAGGAATTCAACGTTTTTCGCCAATGAAGCGATATGGCGGCAAAGTGCTCATCTCGGTGAGTTCGGCAATTTGAGTAAATCCATATTAGTTTCCAATGATTCTTTCAATGTCATGGAGAGTTTTCTGCCAAGTTACTGATATTGTGGCGAAGTCCTCATCTCGATTTGTTAAGCATTTTCAATGAATCGTTTCCAAAGTTTCTCTGCACGCCATTCGAAATGTTTTCGCCAACAAAGGCCAAGTGCGGACAAGTGCCTATCCAGTTGAGTTAGGGATTTTGAGTAAATCCACATTTGCTTCCAATGTTTCTCGCATAGTATTTGAATATTTTTCGCCACTCAAGCGATATGGCGGCAAAGTGCTAATCTCGGTGTGTAGAGCTACTTGAGTCAATCGACATTAGTTTCCAATGATTCTTTCAATGTCATCGGGGGTTTTCTTGCCAACTTATTCGTATTGCGGCTACGTCCTTATCTCGATGTTGTAAGCAACTTCACTAAATCTGCAATGGTTCCAAACTTTCGCACCGGACCGTTCGTGATATTTTCGCCAAGAGAGGTGACATTCTGGCCAGGTGCCCACCCAGTTGAGTTGAGCATTTTGAGTGAATTCACATTAGCTTCCAATGTTTCCCGAATAGGAATTCAACGTTTTATGCCAATCAAGCGATATGGCGGCAAAGTGTTCATCCCGGTGGGTTTGGCAATTTGAGTAAATCTCCATTCGTTTCCAATGATTCTTTCAATGTCATGGAGAGTTTTCTACCAAGTTACTGATATTGTGGCGAAGTCCTCATCTCGATTTGTTAAGCATTTTCAATGAATCCACAATCGTTTCCAAAGTTTCTCTGCACGCCATTCGAAATGTTTTCGCCCACAAAGGCCAAGTGCCGATCCAGTTGAGGTAGGGATTTTGAGTAAACCCACATTAGCTTCCAATGTTTCTCACATAGTAATTGAATATTTTTCGCCACTCAAGCGACATGTCGGCAAAGTGCTAATCACGATGCGTAGGGGAACTTGAGTCAATCTACATTAGTTTCCAATGATTCTTTCAATGTCATCCGGTGCTTTCGTGCCAACTTATTCATATTGCGGCTACGTCCTCATCTCAATGCAGCTTCTCCAAACCCACAATTGTTTCCAAAGTTTCTCTGCATGCCACTCGATATGTTTTCGCCAAGAAATGTGATGTTGCGGCCAAGTGCCTATCCAGTTGAGTTAAGGATTCGATCATTAGTATCCACATTAGCGTCCAATGTTTCTCTCATAGTAATTGAATATTCTTTGCCAATCAAGCGATATGACGGCAAAGTGCTTATCTCGATGTGTTCAGCAATTTGAGTCAATCTACTTTAGTTTCCAATGATTCTTTCAATGGCATCGGGATTTGTTTGCCATCTTATTCATATTGTGGCTACCGACGATGTTTTAAGCAGGTTCTCCAAATCCATAATCGTTTCCAAACTTTCTCTGCACGCCATTCGAAATGTTTTCGCCAAGAAAGGTGATGTTGCGGCCAAGTGCCTATCCAGTTGAGTTAAGGATTTTGAGGAAATCCACATTAGCTTCCAATGTTCCTCGCATAGTAATTGAATATTTTTCGCCACTCAAGCGACATGTCGGCAAAGTGCTAATCTCGATGAGTGCAGCAACTTGAGTCAATCTACATTGGTTTCCAATGATTCTTTCAATGTCATTGGGTGTTTTCGTGTCAACTTATTCATATTGTGGCTACGTCCTCATCTCGTAGCGTTAAGCAGCTTCTCCAAACCCACAATTGTTTCCAAAGTTTCTCTGCATGCCACTCGATAAGTTTTCACCACGAAAGGTGATGTTGCAGCCAAGTGCCTATCCAGTTGAGTTAAGGATTTTGAGGAAATCCACATTAGTTTCCAATGTTCCTCGCATAGTAATTGAATATTCTTCGCCACTCAAGCGATATGGCTGCAAAGTGCTAATCTCGATGAGTGCAGCAACTTGAGTCAATCTACATTGGTTTCCAATGATTCTTTCAATGTCATCGGGAGTTTCCGTGCCAACTTATTCATATTGTGGCTACGTCCTCATTTCGATGTGTTAAGCAACTGCACTAAATCCGCAATCGTTCCAATCTTTTGCTCCGGACCGTTCGTGATATTTCCGCGAAGGGAGGTGACACTCTGGTCATGTTCCCACCCAGTTGAGTTGAGCATTTTGAGTGAATCCACATTAGCTTCCAATGTTTCTCGATTAGTAATTGAATGTTTTTCGCCAATCAAGCGACATGGCGGCAAAGTGTTCATCTCGGTGAGTTTGGCAATTTGAGTAAATCTACATTTGTTTCCAATGATACTTTCAATGTCATGGAGAGTTTTCTACCAAGTTACTGATATTGTGGCGAAGTCCTCATCTCGATTTGATAAGCATTTTCAATGAATCCACAATCGTTTCCAAAGTTTTTCTGCACGCCATTCGAAATGTTTTCGCCAACAAAGGCCAAGTGCGCCCAAGTGCCTATCCAGTTGAGTTAGGGATTTTGAGTAAATCCACATTAGCTTCCAATGTTTCTCGATTAGTCATTGAATATTTTTCGCCACTCAAGCGACATGTCGGCAAAGTGCTAATCTCGATGTGTAGGGGAACTTGAGTCAATCGACTTTAGTTTCCAATGATTCTTTCAATGTCATCGGGAGTTTTCTTGCCAACTTATTCATATTGTGGCTACGTCCTTATCTCGATGTTGTAAGCAACTTCACTAAATCTGCAATCGTTCCAAACTTTCGCACCGGACCGTTCGTGATATCTACGCCAAGAGAGGTGACATTCTGGCCAGGTGCCCACCCAGTTGAGTTGAGCATTTTGAGTGAATCCACATTAGCTTCCAATGTTTCCCGAATAGGAATTAATCTTTTTTCGCCAATCAAGCGATATGGCGGCAAAGTGCTCATCCCGGTGAGTTTGGCAATTTGAGTAAATCTACATTCGTTTCCAATGATTCTTTCAATGTCATGGAGAGTTTTCTACCAAGTTACTGATATTGTGGCAAAGTCCTCATCTCGAGTTGTTAAGCATTTTCACTGAATCCACAATCGTTTCCAAAGTTTCTCTGCACGCCATTCGAAATGTCTTTGCCAGCAAAGGCCAAGTGCGGCCAAGTGCCTATCCAATTGTGTTAGGGATTTTGAGTAAATCCACATTAGCTTCCAATGTTTCTCACATAGTAATTGAATATTTTTCGCCACTCAAGCGACATGTCGGCAAAGTGCTAATCACGATGCGTAGGGGAACTTGAGTCAATCTACATTAGTTTCCAATGATTCTTTCAATGTCATCGGGTGTTTTCGTGCCAACTTATTCATATTGCGGCTACGTCCTCATCTCGATGTGTTAAGCAGCTTCTCCAAACCCACAATTGTATCCAAAGTTTCTCTGCATGCCACTCGATATGTTTTCGCCAAGAAATGTGATGTTGCGGCCAAGTGCCTATCCAGTTGAGTTAAGGATTTTGAGGAAATCCACATTAGCTTCCAATGTTCCTCGCATAGTAATTGAATATTCTGCGCCACTCAAGCGATATGGCTGCAAAGTGCTAATCTCGATGAGTGCAGCAACTTGAGTCAATCTACATTTGTTTCCAATGATTCTTTCAATGTTATCGGGAGTTTCCTTGCCAACTTATGTGGCTACGTCCTCATTTCGATGTGTTAAGCAACTGCACTAAATCCGCAATCGTTCCAATCTTTTGCTCCGGACCATTCGTGATATTTTCGCGAAGGGAGGTGACACTCTGGTCATGTTCCCACCCAGTTGAGTTGAGCATTTTGAGTGAATCCACATTAGCTTCCAATGTTTCTCGATTAGTAATTGAATGTTTTTCGCCAATCAAGCGACATGGCGGCAAAGTGTTCATCTCGGTGAGTTTGGCAATTTGAGTAAATCTACATTTATTTCCAATGATTCTTTCAATGTCATCGGGAGTTTTCTTGCCAACTTATTCATATTGCGGCTACGTCCTTATCTCGATGTTGTAAGCAACTTCACTAAATCTGCAATCGTTCCAAACTTTCGCACCGGACCGTTCGTGATATTTTCGCCAAGAGAGGTGACATTCTGGCCAGGTGCCCACCCAGTTGAGTTGAGCATTTTGAGTGAATCCACATTAGCTTCCAATGTTTCCCGAATAGGAATTCATCTTTTTTCGCCAATCAAGCGATATGGCGGCAAAGTGCTCATCCTGGTGAGTTTGGCAATTTGAGTAAATCTACATTCGTTTCCAATGATTCTTTCAATGTCATGGAGAGTTTTCTACCAAGTTACTGATATTGTGGCGAAGTCCTCATCTCGATTTGTTAAGCATTTTCAATGAATCCACAATCGTTTCCAAAGTTTCTCTGCACGCCATTCCAAATGTCTTCGCCAACAAAGGCCAAGTGCGGCCAAGTGCCTATCCAGTTGTGTTAGGGATTTTGAGTAAACCCACATTAGCTTCCAATGTTTCTCACATAGTAATTGAATATTTTTCGCCACTCAAGCGACATGTCGGCAAAGTGCTAATCACGATGCGTAGGGGAACTTGAGTCAATCTACATTAGTTTCCAATGATTCTTTCAATGTCATCGGGTGTTTTCGTGCCAACTTATTCATATAGCGGCTACGTCCTCATCTCGATGTGTTAAGCAGCTTCTCCAAACCCACAATTGTTTCCAAAGTTTCTCTGCATGCCACTCGATATGTTTTCGCCAAGAAATGTGATGTTGCGGCCAAGTGCCTATCCAGTTGAGTTAAGGATTCGATCATTAGTATCCACATTAGCGTCCAATGTTTCTCTCATAGTAATTGAATATTCTTCGCCAATCAAGCGATATGGCGGCAAAGTGCTTATCTCGATGTGTTCAGCAATTTGAGTCAATCTACATTGGTTTCCAATGATTCTTTCAAGATCAACTGGATAGGCACTTGGGCGCAACATCACCTTTCTTGGCGAAAACTTATCGAGTGGCATGCAGAGAAACTTTGGAAACAATTGTGGGTTTGGAGAAGCTGCTTAACGCTTCGAGATGAGGACGTAGCCGCAATATGAATAAGTTGGCACGAAAACACCCGATGACATTGAAAGAATCATTGGAAACTAATGTAGATTGACTCAAGTTCCCCTACGCATCGAGATTAGCACTTTGCCGACATGTCGCTTGAGTGGCGAAAAATATTCAATTACTATGCGAGAAACATTGGAAGCTAATGTGGATTTACTCAAAATCCCTAACTCAACTGGATAGGCACTTGGCCGCACTTGGCCTTTGTTGTCGAAAACATTTGGAATGGCGTGCAGAGAAACTTTGGAAACGATTGTGGATTCATTGAAAATGCCGAACAAATCGAGATGCGGACTTCGCCACAATATCAGTAACTTGGTAGAACACTCTCCATGGCATTGAAAGAATCATTGGAAACGAATGTAGATTTACTCAAATTGCCAAACTCACTGGGCTGAGCACTTTGCCGCCATATAGCCTGAGTGGCGAAAAACGTTGAATTCCTATTCGGGAAACATTGGAAGCTAATGTGGATTCACTCAAAATGCTCATCTCAACTGGGTGGGCACCTGGCCAGAATGTCACCTCTCTTGGCGAAAATATCACGAACGGTCCGGTGCGAAAGTTTGGAACGATTGCAGATTTAGTGAAGTTGCTTACAACATCGAGATAAGGACGTAGCCACAATATGAATAAGTTGGCAAGAAAACTCCCGATGACATTGAAAGAATCATTGGAAACTAAAGTCGATTGACTCAAGTTGCTATACACATCGAGATTAGCACTTTGCCGCCATATCGCTTGAGCGGCGAAAAATATTCAATTACTATGCGAGAAACATTGGAAGCAAATGTGGATTTCCTCAAAATCCTTAACTCAACTGGATAGGCACTTGGCCGCAACATCACCTTTCTTGGCGAAAACTTATCGAGTGGCATGCAGAGAAACTTTGGACACAATTGTGGGTTTGGAGAAGCTGCTTAACGCTTCGAGATGAGGACGTAGCCGCAATATGAATAAGTTGGCACGAAAACACCCGATGACATTGAAAGAATCATTGGAAACTAATGTAGATTGACTCAAGTTCCCCTACGCATCGAGATTAGCACTTTGCCGACATGTCGCTTGAGTGGCGCAAATTATTCAATTACTATGCGAGAAACATTGGAAGCTAATGTAGATTTACTCAAAATCCCTACCTCAACTGGATAGGCACTTGGCCGCACTTGGCCTTTGTTGGCGAAAACATTTCGAATGGCGTGCAGAGAAACTTTGGAAACGATTGTGGATTCATTGAAAATGCTTAACAAATGGCGGCACGGTAGCACAGTGGTTAGCACTGCTGCTTCACAGCTCCAGGGTCCCGGGTTCGATTCCCGGCTCGGGTCACTGTCTGTGTGGAGTTTGCACATTCTCCTCGTGTCTGCGTGGGTTTCCTCCGCGTGCTCCGGTTTCCTCCCACAGTCCAAAGATGTGCGGGATAGGTTGATTGGCCAGGTTAAAAACTGCCCCTTAGAGCCCTGTGATGCGTAGGTTCGTGGGATTAGCGGGTAAATATGTGGGGGTAGGGCCTGGGTGGGATTGTGGTCGGTGCAGACTCGATGGGCCGAATGGCCTCCTTCTGCACTGTAGGATTTCTATGATTTCTATGAGATGAGGACTTCGCCACAATGTCAGTAAGTTGGTAGAAAACTCTCCATGACATTGAAAGAATCATTGGAAACGAATGTAGATTTACTCAAATTGCCAAACTCACCGGGATGAGCACTTTGCCGCCATATAGCTTGAGTGGCGAAAAATGTTGAATTCCTATTCGGAAAACATTGGAAGCTAATGTGGATTCACTCAAAATGCTCAATTCAACTGGGTGGGCACCTGGCCAAAATGTCACCTCTCTTGGCGAAAATATCACGAACGGTCCGGAGCAAAAGATTGGCAAGGAAACTCCCGATGATCTTGAAAGAATCATTGGAAACCAATGTAGATTGACTCAAGTTGCTGCACTCATCGAGATTAGCACTTTGCAGCCATATCGCTTGAGTGGCGAAGAATATGCAATTACTATGCGAGGAACATTGGAAGCTAATGTGGTTTTCCTCAAAATCCTTAACTCAACTGGATAGGCACTTGGCCGCAACATCACCTTTCTTGGCGAAAACTTATCAAGTGACATGCAGGGAAACTTTGGAAACAATTGTGGGTTTGGAGAAGCTGCTTAACGCTTCGAGATGAGGACGGAGCCGCAATATGAATAAGTTGGCACAAAAACACCCGATGACATTGAAAGAATCATTGGAAACTAATGTAGATTGACTCAAGTTCCCCTACGCATCGTGATTTGCACTTTGCCGACATGTCGCTTGAGTGGCGAAAAATATTCAATTACTATGCGAGAAACATTGGAAGCTAATGTGGATTTACTCAAAATCCCTAACTCAACTGGATAGGCACTTGGCCGCACTTGGCCTTTGTTGGCGAAAACATTTCGAATGGCGTGCAGAGAGACTTTGGAAACAATTGTGGGTTTGGAGAAGCTGCTTAACGCTTCGAGATGAGGACGTAGCCGCAATATGAATGAGTTGGCAAGAAAACTCCCAATGACATTGAAAGAATGATTGGAAACTAAAGTCGATTGACTCAAGTTGCTGTACTCATCGGGATTAGCACTTTGCCGCCATATCGCTTGGGTGGTGAAAAATATTCAATTACTATGCGAGAAACATTGGAAGCTAATGTGGATTTACTCAGTATGTGAATGATTGCAAGGATTCTCAATTTGCTCTTAGGCAAGTTGCATGCCGAGATAAGGTAAGCATTTTGAGTTAATCAAGAATTGATTCCAAAGATTTTCTCAATGCCAATGATTTGTTTCTGCCGAAAATCTGATATAGCGGGTCAGTCAGTATGTGAATGAGGGAAGCATTGCGGGTAAATCTACGTTGATTTCCAAAGATTTGTTGAATGCCAATTAGTCTCTTTTGCCAAAAGTCTGATATTTCGGCACGGTATACAGCTGGATGAGGTAAGCATTTTGAGTAACTCCAGCATTGAGTCCAAAGAGTTCCTCAATGCCAATAAGCTTGTATCGCCAGAAATCTGATCTTGATGCAAAGTGCATATCCGGATGAGTTAAGCATATTGAGTAACCCCAGAGTTGATCCCAAAGATTTCCTCAAAAACAAATGAAACCTTACTCGCCACAAATCTGATGATTGATGCAAAGTGCACATCTCGATGGGTTAAGCATTTTAGTCAATCCACATTTGATTGCAAGGATTCGCAATTTGCTCTTCGGCAAGTTGCATGGCGAGATAAGGTAAGCATTTTCAGTTAATCGAGAATTGATTCCAAAGATTTCCTCAATGCCAATGAGTTGTTAGTGCCGAAAATCTGATATAGCGGGAAAGCCAGTATGTGAATGAGGGAAGCATTGCGGGTAAATCGACATTGATTTCCAAAGATTTGTTGAATGCCAATCAGTCTCTTTTGCCAAAAGACTGATATTTCGGCACGGTATATGGCTGGATGAGGTAAGCACTTTGAGTAACTCCAGAATTGAGTCCAAAGAGTTCCTCAATGCCAATGAACTTTTATCGCCAGAAATCTGATCTTGATGCAAAGTGCATATCCTGATGAGGTAAGCATATTGAGTAACCCCAGAGTTGATCCCAAAGATTTCCTCAACACAAATGAAACCTGACTCGCCACAAATCTGATAATTGCGGCAAAGTGCATATCTCGATGGTTTAAGCATTTCAGTTAATCCACACTTGATTGCAAGGATTCGCAATTTGCTCTTAGGCAAGTTGCATGCCGAGATAAGGTAAGCATTTTCAGTTAATCGAGAATTGATTCCAAAGATTTCCTCAATGCCAATGAGTTGTTAGTGCCGAAAATCTGATATAGCGGGTAAGTCAGTATGTGAATGAGGGAAGCATTGCGGGTAAATCTACGTTGATTTCGATAGATGTGTTGAATGCCAAGCAGTCTCTTGTGCCAAAAGTCTGATATTTCGGCACGTTATATGGCTGGATGAGCATTTTGAGTAACTCCAGAATTGAGTCCAAAGATTTCCTCAATGCCAATGAGTTGTTACTGCCGAAGATCTGATATAGCGGGTAAGTCAGTATGTGAATGAGGGAAGCATTGCGGTTAAATCTACGTTGATTTCCAAAGATTTGTTGAATGCCAAGCAGTCTCTTTTGCCAAAAGTCTGATATTTCGGCACGGTATATGGCTGGATGAGGTAAGCATTTTGAGTAAATCCAGAATTGAGTCCAAAGAGTTCCTCAATGCAAATGAACTTTTATCGCCAGAAATCTGATCTTGATGCAAAGTGCATATCCGGGTGAGGTAAGCATATTGAGCAACCCCAGAGTTGATCCCAAAGATTTCCTCAACACAAATGAAACCTTACTCGCCACAATTCTGACATTGCGGCAAAGTACATATCTCGACGGGTGAAGCATTTTAGTAAATCCACATTTGATTGCAAGGATTCGCAATTTGCTCTTCGGCAAGTTGCATGGCGAGATAAGTTAAGCATTTTCAGTTAATTGAGAATTGATTCCAAAGCTTTCCTCAATGCCAATGAGTTATTACTGCCGAAAATCTGATATAGCGGGTAAGTCAGTATGTGAATGAGGGAAGCATTGCGGGTAAATCTACGTTGATTTCGATAGATTTGGTGAATGCCAAGCAGTCTCTTGTGCCAAAAGTCTGATATTTCGGCACGTTATATGGCTGGATGAGGTAAGCATTTTGAGTAACTCCAGAATTGAGTCCAAAGATTTCCTCAATGCCACTGAGCTTTTATCGCCAGAAATCTGATCTTGATGCAAAGTGCATATCCGGATGAGGTAAGCATATTGAGTAAGCCCAGGGTTGATCCCAAAGATTTCCTCAACACAAATGAAACCTTACTCGCCACAGTTCTGACATTGCGGCAAAGTACATATCTCGATGGGTCAAGCATTTTAGTCAATCCACAAATGATTGCAAGGATTCGCAATTTGCTCTTCGGCAAGTTGCATGGCGAGATAAGTTAAGCATTTTCAGTTAATTGAGAATTGATTCCAAAGCTTTCCTCAATGCCAATGAGTAAATCTACCTTGATTTCCAAAGATTTGTTGAATGCTAAGCAGTCTCTTTTGCCAAAAGTCTGATATTTCGGCACGTTATATGGCTGGATGAGGTAAGCATTTTGAGTAACTCCAGAATTGAGTCCAAAGATTTCCTCAATGCCACTGAGCTTTTATCGCCAGAAATCTGATCTTGATGCAAAGTGCATATCCGGATGAGGTTAGCATATTGAGTAACCCCAGAGCTGAACCCAAAGATTTCATCAACACAAATGAAACCTTACTCGCCACAATTCTGACATTGGGGCCAAGTACATACCTCGATGGGTTAAGCATTTTAGTCAATCCACATTTGATTGCAAGGATTCGCAATTTGCTCTTCGGCAAGTTGCATGGCGAGATAAGTTAAGCATTTTCAGTTAATTGAGAATTGATTCCAAAGCTTTCCTCAATGCCAAGGAGTTGTTACTGCCGAAAATCTGATATAGCGGGTAAGTCAGTATGTGAATGAGGGAAGCATTGCGGGTAAATCTACGTTTTTTTCCAAAGATTTGTTGAATGCCAATCAGTCTCTTTTGCCAAAAGTCTGATATTTCGGCACGTTATACGGCTGGATGAGGTCAGCATTTTGAGTAACTCCAGAATTGAGTCCAAAGAGTTCCTCAATGCCAATGAACTTTTAGCGCTAGAAATCTGATCTTGATGCAAAGTGCATATCCTGATGAGGAAAGCATATTGAGTAACCCCGGAGTTGATCCCAAAGATTTCCTCATCACAAATGACACCTTACTCGCCACAAATCTGATGATTGACGCAAAGTGCACATCTCGATGGTTTAAGCATTTCAGTTAATCCACACTTGATTCCATGGATTCGCAATTTGTTGTTCGGCAAGTTGCATGGCGAGATAAGTTAAGCATTTTCAGTTAATTGAGAATTGATTCCCAAGCTTTCCTCAATGCCAATGAGTTGTTACTGCCGAAAATCTGATATAGCGGGTAAGTCAGTATGTGAATGAGGGAAGCATTGCGGGTAAATCTACGTTGATTTCCAAAGATTTGTTGAATGCCAAGCAGTCTCTTTTGCCAAAAGTCTGATATTTCGGCACGTTATACGGCTGGATGAGGTAAGCATTTTGAGTAACTCCAGAATTGAGTCCAAAGAGTTCCTCAATGCCAATGAACTTTTATCGCCAGAAATCTGATCTTGAAGCAAAGTGCATATCCGGATGAGGTAAGCATATTGAGTAACCCCGGAGTTGATCCCATAGATTTCCTCAACACAAATAACACCTTACTCGCCACAATTCTGACATTGCGGCAAAGTGCACATCTCGATGGTTTAAGCATTTCAGTTAATCCACACTTGATTGCAAGGATTCGCAATTTGTTCTTCGGCAAGTTGCATGGCGAGATAAGTTAAGCATTTTCAGTTAATTGAGAATTGATTCCAAAGCTTTCCTCAATGCCAATGAGTTATTACTGCCGAAAATCTGATATAGCGGGTAAGTCAGTATGTGAATGAGGCAGGCATTGCGGGTAAATCTACGTTGATTTCCAAAGATTTGTTGAATGCCAAGCAGTCTCGTTTGCCAAAAGTCTGATATTTCGGCACGTTATATGGCTGGATGAGGTAAGCATTTTGAGTAAATCCAGAATTGAGTCCAAAGAGTTCCTCAATGCCAATGACCTTTTATCGCCAGAAATCTGATCTTGATGCAAAGTGCATATCCTGATGAGTTAAGCATATTGAGTAACCCCAGAGTTGATCCCAAAGATTTCCTCAACACAAATGAAACCTTACTCGCCACAAATCTGATAATTGCGGCAAAGTGCATATCTCGATGGGTTAAGCATTTAAGTAAATCCACACTTGATTGCAAGGATTCGCAATTTGTTCCTCGGCAAGTTGCATGGCGAGATAGTTAAGCATTTTCAGTTAATTGAGAATTGATTCCAAAGCTTTCCTCAATGCCAATGAGTTATTACTGCCGAAAGTCTGATATAGCGGGTAAGTCAGTATGTGAATGAGGGAAGCATTGCGGGTAAATCGACATTGATTTCCAAAGATTTGTTGAATGCTAATCAGTCTCTTTTGCCAAAAGACTGATATTTCGGCACGGTATATGGCTGGATGAGGTAAGCATTTTGAGTAACTCCAGAATTGAGTCCAAAGATTTCCTCAATGCCAATGAAACCTCACTCGCCACAATTCTGACATTGCGGCAAAGTACATATCTCGATGGGTTAAGCATTTTAGTCAATCCACATTTGATTGCAAGGATTCGCAATTTGCTCTTCTGCAAGTTGCATGGCGAGATAAGTTAAGCATTTTCAGTTAATTGAGAATTGATTCCAAAGCTTTCCTTAATGCCAATGAGTTATTACTGCCGAAAGTCTGATATAGCGGGTAAGTCAGTATGTGAATGAGGGAAGCATTGCGGGTAAATCGACATTGATTTCCAAAGATTTGTTGAATGCTAATCAGTCTCTTTTGCCAAAAGACTGATATTTCGGCACGGTATATGGCTGGATGAGGTAAGCGTTTTGAGTAACTCCAGAATTGAGTCCAAAGATTTCCTCAATGCCAATGAAATCTTACTCGCCACAATTCTGACATTGCGGCAAAGTACATATCTCGATGGGTTAAGCATTTTAGTAAATCCACATTTGATTGCAAGGATTCGCAATTTGCTCTTCTGCAAGTTGCATGGCGAGATAAGTTAAGCATTTTCAGTTAATTGAGAATTGATTCCAAAGCTTTCCTCAATGCCAATGAGTTATTACTGCCGAAAATCTGATATAGCGGGTAAGTCAGTATGTGAATGAGGGAAGCATTGCGGGTAAATCGACATTGATTTCCAAAGATTTGTTGAATGCCAATCAGTCTCTTTTGCCAAAAGTCTGATATTTCGGCACGGTATATGGCTGGATGAGGTAAGCATTTTGAGTAACTCCAGAATTGAGTCCAAAGATTTCCTCAATGCCAATGAGCTTTTATCGCCAGAAATCTGATCTTGATGCGAAGTGCATATCCGGATGAGGTAAGCATATTGAGTAACCCCAGAGTTGATCCCAAAGATTTCCCCAACACAAATGAAACCTTACACGCCACAAACCTGATGATTGACGCAAAGTGCACATCTCGATGCGTTAAGCATTTTAGTCAATCCTCACTTGATTGCAAGGATTCGCAATTTGCTCTTCTGCAAGTTGCATGGCGAGATAGTTAAGCATTTTCGGTTAATTGAGAATTGATTCCAAAGCTTTCCTCAATGCCAATGAGTTATTACTGCCGAAAATCTGATATAGCGGGTAGGTCAGTATGTGAATGAGGGAAGCATTGCGGGTAAATCGACATTGATTTCCAAAGATTTGTTGAATGCTAATCAGTCTCTTTTGCCAAAAGACTGATATTTCGGCACGGTATATGGCTGGATGAGGTAAGCATTTTGAGTAACTCCAGAATTGAGTCCAAAGATTTCCTCAATGCCAATGAAACCTTACTCGCCACAATTCTGACATTGCGGCAAAGTACATATCTCGATGGGTTAAGCATTTTAGTCAATCCACATTTGATTGCAAGGATTCGCAATTTGCTCTTCTGCAAGTTGCATGGCGAGATAGTTAAGCATTTTCAGTTAATTGAGAATTGATTCCAAAGCTTTCCTCAATGCCAATGAGTTATTACTGCCGAAAATCTGATCTAGCGGGTAAGTCAGTATGTGAATGAGGTAAGCATTCCGGGTAAATCTACATTGATTTCCAAAGATTTGTTGAATGCTAATTAGTCTCTTTTGCCAAAAGTCTGATATTTCGGCACGGTATATGACTGGATGAGGGAAGCATTTTGAGTAACTCCAGAATTGATTCCAAAGCTTTCCTCAATGCCAATGAGTTATTACTGCCGAAAATCTGATATAGCGGATAAGTCAGTATGTGAATGAGGTAAGCATTCCGGGTAAATCTACATTGATTTCCAAAGATTTGTTGAATGCCAATTAGTCTCTTTTGCCAAAAGTCTGATATTTCGGCACGGTATATGACTGGATGAGGGAAGCATTTTGAGTAACTCCAGAATTGAGTCCAAAGATTTCCTCAATGCCAATGAGCTTTTATCGCCAGAAATCTGATTTTGATGCACAGTGCATATCCGGATGAGGTAAGCATATTGAGTGACCCCAGAGTTGATCCCAAAGATTTCCTCAACACAAATGAAACCTTACTCGCCACAAACCTGATGCTTGACGCAAAGTGCACATCTCGATGGGTTAAGCATTTTAGTCAATCCTCACTTGATTGCAAGGATTCGCAATTTGTTCCTCGGCAAGTTGCATGGCAAGATAGTTAAGCATTTTCAGTTAATTGAGAATTGATTCCAAAGCTTTCCTCAATGCCAATGAGTTATTACTGCCGAAAGTCTGATATAGCGGGTAAGTCAGTATGTGAATGAGGGAGCATTGCGGGTAAATGGACATTGATTTCCAAAGATTTGTTGAATGCTAATCAGTCTCTTTTGCCAAAAGACTGATATTTCGGCACGGTATATGGCTGGATGAGGTAAGCATTTTGAGTAACTCCAGAATTGAGTCCAAAGATTTCCTCAATGCCAATGAGCTTTTATCGCCAGAAATCTGATCTTGATGCAAAGTGCATATCCGGATGAGGTAAGCATATTGAGTAACCCCAGAGTTGATCCCAAAGATTTCCTCAACACAATTGAAACCTTACTCGCCACAAACCTGATGATTGACGCAAAGTGCACATCTCGATGGGTTAAGCATTTTAGTCAATCCTCACTTGATTGCAAGGATTCGCAATTTGTTCCTCGGCAAGTTGCATGGCGAGATAGTTAAGCATTTTCAGTTAATTGAGAATTGATTCCAAAGCTTTCCTCAATGCCAATGAGTTATTACTGCCGAAAATCTGATATAGCGGGTAAGTCAGTATGTGAATGAGGGAAGCATTGCGGGTAAATCGACATTGATTTCCAAAGATTTGTTGAATGCCAATCAGTCTCTTTTGCCAAAAGACTGATATTTCGGCACGGTATATGGCTGGATGAGGTAAGCATTTTGAGTAACTCCAGAATTGAGTCCAAAGATTTCCTCAATGCCAATGAAACCTTACTCGCCACAATTCTGACATTGCGGCAAAGTACATATCTCGATGGGTTAAGCATTTTAGTCAATCCACATTTGATTGCAAGGATTCGCAATTTGCTCTTCTGCAAGTTGCATGGCGAGATAAGTTAAGCATTTTCAGTTAATTGAGAATTGATTCCAAAGCTTTCCTCAATGCCAATGAGTTATTACTGCCGAAAATCTGATCTAGCGGGGTCAGTATGTGAATGAGGTAAGCATTCCGGGCAAATCTACATTGATTTCCAAAGATTTGTTGAATGCCAATCAGTCTCTTTTGCCAAAAGTCTGATATTTCGGCACGGTATATGGCTGGATGAGGTAAGCATTTTGAGTAACTCCAGAATTGAGTCCAAAGATTTCCTCAATGCCAATGAGCTTTTATCGCCAGAAATCTGATCTTGATGCGAAGTGCATATCCGGATGAGGTAAGCATATTGAGTAACCCCAGAGTTGATCCCAAAGATTTCCTCAACACAAATGAAACCTTACACGCCACAAACCTGATGATTGACGCAAAGTGCACATCTCGATGGGTTAAGCATTTTAGTCAATCCTCACTTGATTGCAAGGATTCGCAATTTGCTCTTCTGCAAGTTGCATGGCGAGATAGTTAAGCATTTTCGGTTAATTGAGAATTGATTCCAAAGCTTTCCTCAATGCCAATGAGTTATTACTGCCGAAAATCTGATATAGCGGGTAAGTCAGTATGTGAATGAGGTAAGCATTGCGGGTAAATCGACATTGATTTCCAAAGATTTGTTGAATGCCAATCAGTCTCTTTTGCCAAAAGACTGATATTTCGGCACGGTATATGGCTGGATGAGGTAAGCATTTTGAGTAACTCCAGAATTGAGTCCAAAGATTTCCTCAATGCCAATGAAACCTTACTCGCCACAATTCTGACATTGCGGCAAAGTACATATCTCGATGGGTTAAGCATTTTAGTCAATCCACATTTGATTGCAAGGATTCGCAATTTGCTCTTCTGCAAGTTGCATGGCGAGATAAGTTAAGCATTTTCAGTTAATTGAGAATTGATTCCAAAGCTTTCCTCAATGCCAATGAGTTATTACTGCCGAAAATCTGATATAGCGGGTAAGTTAGTATGTGAATGAGGGAAGCATTGCGGGTAAATCGACATTGATTTCCAAAGATTTGTTGAATGCCAATCAGTCTCTTTTGCCAACAGACTGATATTTCGGCACGGTATATGGCTGGATGAGGTAAGCATTTTGAGTAACTCCAGAATTGAGTCCAAAGATTTCCTCAATGCCACTGAAACCTTACTCGCCACAATTCTGACATTGCGGCAAAGTACATATCTCGATGGGTTAAGCATTTTAGTCAATCCACATTTGATTGCAAGGATTCGCAATTTGCTCTTCTGCAAGTTGCATGGCGAGATAGTTAAGCATTTTCGGTTAATTGAGAATTGATTCCAAAGCTTTCCTCAATGCCAATGAGTTATTACTGCCGAAAATCTGATCTAGCGGGGTCAGTATGTGAATGAGGGAAGCATTCCGGGCAAATCTACATTGATTTCCAAAGATTTGTTGAATGCCAATCAGTCTCTTTTGCCAATAGTCTGATATTTCGGCACGGTATATGGCTGGATGAGGTAAGCATTTTGAGTAACTCCAGAATTGAGTCCAAAGATTTCCTCAATGCCAATGAGCTTTTATCGCCAGAAATCTGATCTTGATGCGAAGTGCATATCCGGATGAGGTAAGCATATTGAGTAACCCCAGAGTTGATCCCAAAGATTTCCACAACACAAATGAAACCTTACACGCCACAAACCTGATGATTGACGCAAAGTGCACATCTCGATGGGTTAAGCATTTTAGTCAATCCTCACTTGATTGCAAGGATTCGCAATTTGCTCTTCTGCAAGTTGCATGGCGAGATAGTTAAGCATTTTCGGTTAATTGAGAATTGATTCCAAAGCTTTCCTCAATGCCAATGAGTTATTACTGCCGAAAATCTGATATAGCGGGTAAGTCAGTATGTGAATGAGGTAAGCATTGCGGGTAAATCGACATTGATTTCCAAAGATTTGTTGAATGCCAATCAGTCTCTTTTGCCAAAAGACTGATATTTCGGCACGGTATATGGCTGGATGAGGTAAGCATTTTGAGTAACTCCAGAATTGAGTCCAAAGATTTCCTCAATGCCAATGAAACCTTACTCGCCACAATTCTGACATTGCGGCAAAGTACATATCTCGATGGGTTAAGCATTTTAGTCAATCCACATTTGATTGCAAGGATTCGCAATTTGCTCTTCTGCAAGTTGCATGGCGAGATAAGTTAAGCATTTTCAGTTAATTGAGAATTGATTCCAAAGCTTTCCTCAATGCCAATGAGTTATTACTGCCGAAAATCTGATATAGCGGGTAAGTTAGTATGTGAATGAGGGAAGCATTGCGGGTAAATCGACATTGATTTCCAAAGATTTGTTGAATGCCAATCAGTCTCTTTTGCCAAAAGACTGATATTTCGGCACGGTATATGGCTGGATGAGGTAAGCATTTTGAGTAACTCCAGAATTGAGTCCAAAGATTTCCTCAATGCCACTGAAACCTTACTCGCCACAATTCTGACATTGCGGCAAAGTACATATCTCGATGGGTTAAGCATTTTAGTCAATCCACATTTGATTGCAAGGATTCGCAATTTGCTCTTCTGCAAGTTGCATGGCGAGATAGTTAAGCATTTTCGGTTAATTGAGAATTGATTCCAAAGCTTTCCTCAATGCCAATGAGTTATTACTGCCGAAAATCTGATCTAGCGGGGTCAGTATGTGAATGAGGTAAGCATTCCGGGCAAATCTACATTGATTTCCAAAGATTTGTTGAATGCCAATCAGTCTCTTTTGCCAATAGTCTGATATTTCGGCACGGTATATGGCTGGATGAGGTAAGCATTTTGAGTAACTCCAGAATTGAGTCCAAAGATTTCCTCAATGCCAATGAGCTTTTATCGCCAGAAATCTGATCTTGATGCGAAGTGCATATCCGGATGAGGTAAGCATATTGAGTAACCCCAGAGTTGATCCCAAAGATTTCCTCAACACAAATGAAACCTTACACGCCACAAACCTGATGATTGACGCAAAGTGCACATCTCGATGGGTTAAGCATTTTAGTCAATCCTCACTTGATTGCAAGGATTCGCAATTTGTTCCTCGGCAAGTTGCATGGCGAGATAGTTAAGCATTTTCAGTTAATTGAGAATTGATTCCAAAGCTTTCCTCAATGCCAATGAGTTATTACTGCCGAAAGTCTGATATAGCGGGTAAGTCAGTATGTGAATGAGGGAAGCATTGCGGGTAAATCGACATTGATTTCCAAAGATTTGTTGAATGCTAATCAGTCTCTTTTGCCAAAAGACTGATATTTCGGCACGGTATATGGCTGGATGAGGTAAGCATTTTGAGTAACTCCAGAATTGAGTCCAAAGATTTCCTCAATGCCAATGAAACCTTACTCGCCACAATTCTGACATTGCGGCAAAGTACATATCTCGATGGGTTAAGCATTTTAGTCAATCCACATTTGATTGCAAGGATTCGCAATTTGCTCTTCTGCAAGTTGCATGGCGAGATAAGTTAAGCATTTTCAGTTAATTGAGAATTGATTCCAAAGCTTTCCTCAATGCCAATGAGTTATTACTGCCGAAAGTCTGATATAGCGGGTAAGTCAGTATGTGAATGAGGGAAGCATTGCGGGTAAATCGACATTGATTTCCAAAGATTTGTTGAATGCTAATCAGTCTCTTTTGCCAAAAGACTGATATTTCGGCACGGTATATGGCTGGATGAGGTGAGCGTTTTGAGTAACTCCAGAATTGAGTCCAAAGATTTCCTCAATGCCAATGAAACCTTACTCGCCACAATTCTGACATTGCGGCAAAGTACATATCTCGATGGGTTAAGCATTTTAGTCAATCCACATTTGATTGCAAGGATTCGCAATTTGCTCTTCTGCAAGTTGCATGGCGAGATAAGTTAAGCATTTTCAGTTAATTGAGAATTGATTCCAAAGCTTTCCTCAATGCCAATGAGTTATTACTGCCGAAAATCTGATATAGCGGGTAAGTCAGTATGTGAATGAGGGAAGCATTGCGGGTAAATCGACATTGATTTCCAAAGATTTGTTGAATGCCAATCAGTCTCTTTTGCCAAAAGTCTGATATTTCGGCACGGTATATGGCTGGATGAGGTAAGCATTTTGAGTAACTCCAGAATTGAGTCCAAAGATTTCCTCAATGCCAATGAGCTTTTATCGCCAGAAATCTGATCTTGATGCGAAGTGCATATCCGGATGAGGTAAGCATATTGAGTAACCCCAGAGTTGATCCCAAAGATTTCCTCAACACAAATGAAACCTTACACGCCACAAACCTGATGATTGACGCAAAGTGCACATCTCGATGGGTTAAGCATTTTAGTCAATCCTCACTTGATTGCAAGGATTCGCAATTTGTTCCTCGGCAAGTTGCATGGCGAGATAGTTAAGCATTTTCAGTTAATTGAGAATTGATTCCAAAGCTTTCCTCAATGCCAATGAGTTATTACTGCCGAAAATCTGATATAGCGGGTAAGTTAGTATGTGAATGAGGGAAGCATTGCGGGCAAATCTACATTGATTTCCAAAGATTTGTTGAATGCCAATCAGTCTCTTTTGCCAAAAGTCTGATATTTCGGCACGGTATATGGCTGGATGAGGTAAGCATTTTGAGTAACTCCAGAATTGAGTCCAAAGATTTCCTCAATGCCAATGAGCTTTTATCGCCAGAAATCTGATCTTGATGCGAAGTGCATATCCGGATGAGGTAAGCATATTGAGTAACCCCAGAGTTGATCCCAAAGATTTCCTCAACACAAATGAAACCTTACACGCCACAAACCTGATGATTGACGCAAAGTGCACATCTCGATGGGTTAAGCATTTTAGTCAATCCACATTTGATTGCAAGGATTCGCAATTTGCTCTTCTGCAAGTTGCATGGCGAGATAGTTAAGCATTTTCAGTTAATTAAGAATTGATTCCAAAGCTTTCCTCAATGCCAATGAGTTATTACTGCCGAAAATCTGATATAGCGGGTAAGTCAGTATGTGAATGAGGGAAGCATTGCGGGTAAATCGACATTGATTTCCAAAGATTTGTTGAATGCTAATCAGTCTCTTTTGCCAAAAGACTGATATTTCGGCACGGTATATGGCTGGATGAGGTAAGCATTTTGAGTAACTCCAGAATTGAGTCCAAAGATTTCCTCAATGCCAATGAAACCTTACTCGCCACAATTCTGACATTGCGGCAAAGTACATATCTCGATGGGTTAAGCATTTTAGTCAATCCACATTTGATTGCAAGGATTCGCAATTTGCTCTTCTGCAAGTTGCATGGCGAGATAGTTAAGCATTTTCGGTTAATTGAGAATTGATTCCAAAGCTTTCCTCAATGCCAATGAGTTATTACTGCCGAAAATCTGATATAGCGGGTAAGTCAGTATGTGAATGAGGTAAGCATTCCGGGTAAATCTACATTGATTTCCAAAGATTTGTTGAATGCCAATCAGTCTCTTTTGCCAAAAGTCTGATATTTCGGCACGGTATATGGCTGGATGAGGTAAGCATTTTGAGTAACTCCAGAATTGAGTCCAAAGATTTCCTCAATGCCAATGAGCTTTTATCGCCAGAAATCTGATTTTGATGCAAAGTGCATATCCGGATGAGGTAAGCATATTGAGTAACCCCAGAGTTGATCCCAAAGATTTCCTCAACACAAATGAAACCTTACTCGCCACAAACCTGATGATTGACGCAAAGTGCACATCTCGATGGGTTAAGCATTTTAGTCAATCCTCACCTGATTGCAAGGATTCGCAATTTGTTCCTCGGCAAATTGCCTGGCGAGATAAGTTAAGCATTTTCAGTTAATTGAGAATTGATTCCAAAGCTTTCCTCAATGCCAATGAGTTATTACTGCCGAAAATCTGATATAGCGGGTAAGTCAGTATGTGAATGAGGTAAGCATTGCGGGTAAATCGACATTGATTTCCAAAGATTTGTTGAATGCCAATCAGTCTCTTTTGCCAAAAGACTGATATTTCGGCACGGTATATGGCTGGATGAGGTAAGCATTTTGAGTAACTCCAGAATTGAGTCCAAAGATTTCCTCAATGCCAATGAAACCTTACTCGCCACAATTCTGACATTGCGGCAAAGTACATATCTCGATGGGTTAAGCATTTTAGTCAATCCACATTTGATTGCAAGGATTCGCAATTTGCTCTTCTGCAAGTTGCATGGCGAGATAAGTTAAGCATTTTCAGTTAATTGAGAATTGATTCCAAAGCTTTCCTCAATGCCAATGAGTTATTACTGCCGAAAATCTGATATAGCGGGTAAGTTAGTATGTGAATGAGGGAAGCATTGCGGGTAAATCGACATTGATTTCCAAAGATTTGTTGAATGCCAATCAGTCTCTTTTGCCAACAGACTGATATTTCGGCACGGTATATGGCTGGATGAGGGAAGCATTTTGAGTAACTCCAGAATTGAGTCCAAAGATTTCCTCAATGCCACTGAAACCTTACTCGCCACAATTCTGACATTGCGGCAAAGTACATATCTCGATGGGTTAAGCATTTTAGTCAATCCACATTTGATTGCAAGGATTCGCAATTTGCTCTTCTGCAAGTTGCATGGCGAGATAGTTAAGCATTTTCGGTTAATTGAGAATTGATTCCAAAGCTTTCCTCAATGCCAATGAGTTATTACTGCCGAAAATCTGATCTAGCGGGGTCAGTATGTGAATGAGGGAAGCATTCCGGGCAAATCTACATTGATTTCCAAAGATTTGTTGAATGCCAATCAGTCTCTTTTGCCAATAGTCTGATATTTCGGCACGGTATATGGCTGGATGAGGTAAGCATTTTGAGTAACTCCAGAATTGAGTCCAAAGATTTCCTCAATGCCAATGAGCTTTTATCGCCAGAAATCTGATCTTGATGCGAAGTGCATATCCGGATGAGGTAAGCATATTGAGTAACCCCAGAGTTGATCCCAAAGATTTCCTCAACACAAATGAAACCTTACTCGCCACAAACCTGATGATTGACGCAAAGTGCACATCTCGATGGGTTAAGCATTTTAGTCAATCCTCACTTGATTGCAAGGATTCGCAATTTGTTCCTCGGCAAGTTGCATGGCGAGATAGTTAAGCATTTTCAGTTAATTGAGAATTGATTCCAAAGCTTTCCTCAATGCCAATGAGTTATTACTGCCGAAAATCTGATATAGCGGGTAAGTCAGTATGTGAATGAGGTAAGCATTCCGGGTAAATCTACATTGATTTCCAAAGATTTGTTGAATGCCAATCAGTCTCTTTTGCCAAAAGTCTGATATTTCGGCACGGTATATGGCTGGATGAGGTAAGCATTTTGAGTAACTCCAGAATTGAGTCCAAAGATTTCCTCAATGCCAATGAGCTTTTATCGCCAGAAATCTGATTTTGATGCAAAGTGCATATCCGGATGAGGTAAGCATATTGAGTAACCCCAGAGTTGATCCCAAAGATTTCCTCAACACAAATGAAACCTTACTCGCCACAAACCTGATGATTGACGCAAAGTGCACATCTCGATGGGTTAAGCATTTTAGTCAATCCTCACTTGATTGCAAGGATTCGCAATTTGTTCCTCGGCAAGTTGCATGGCGAGATAGTTAATCATTTTCAGTTAATTGAGAATTGATTCCAAAGCTTTCCTCAATGCCAATGAGTTATTACTGCCGAAAGTCTGATATAGCGGGTAAGTCAGTATGTGAATGAGGGAAGCATTGCGGGTAAATCGACATTGATTTCCAAAGATTTGTTGAATGCTAATCAGTCTCTTTTGCCAAAAGACTGATATTTCGGCACGGTATATGGCTGGATGAGGTAAGCATTTTGAGTAACTCCAGAATTGAGTCCAAAGATTTCCTCAATGCCAATGAAACCTTACTCGCCACAATTCTGACATTGCGGCAAAGTACATATCTCGATGGGTTAAGCATTTTAGTCAATCCACATTTGATTGCAAGGATTCGCAATTTGCTCTTCTGCAAGTTGCATGGCGAGATAAGTTAAGCATTTTCAGTTAATTGAGAATTGATTCCAAAGCTTTCCTCAATGCCAATGAGTTATTACTGCCGAAAGTCTGATATAGCGGGTAAGTCAGTATGTGAATGAGGGAAACATTGCGGGTAAATCGACATTGATTTCCAAAGATTTGTTGAATGCTAATCAGTCTCTTTTGCCAAAAGACTGATATTTCGGCACGGTATATGGCTGGATGAGGTGAGCGTTTTGAGTAACTCCAGAATTGAGTCCAAAGATTTCCTCAATGCCAATGAAACCTTACTCGCCACAATTCTGACATTGCGGCAAAGTACATATCTCGATGGGTTAAGCATTTTAGTCAATCCACATTTGATTGCAAGGATTCGCAATTTGCTCTTCTGCAAGTTGCATGGCGAGATAAGTTAAGCATTTTCAGTTAATTGAGAATTGATTCCAAAGCTTTCCTCAATGCCAATGAGTTATTACTGCCGAAAATCTCATATAGCGGGTAAGTCAGTATGTGAATGAGGGAAGCATTGCGGGTAAATCGACATTGATTTCCAAAGATTTGTTGAATGCCAATCAGTCTCTTTTGCCAAAAGTCTGATATTTCGGCACGGTATATGGCTGGATGAGGTAAGCATTTTGAGTAACTCCAGAATTGAGTCCAAAGATTTCCTCAATGCCAATGAGCTTTTATCGCCAGAAATCTGATCTTGATGCGAAGTGCATATCCGGATGAGGTAAGCATATTGAGTAACCCCAGAGTTGATCCCAAAGATTTCCTCAACACAAATGAAACCTTACACGCCACAAACCTGATGATTGACGCAAAGTGCACATCTCGATGGGTTAAGCATTTTAGTCAATCCTCACTTGATTGCAAGGATTCGCAATTTGTTCCTCGGCAAGTTGCGTGGCGAGATAGTTAAGCATTTTCAGTTAATTGAGAATTGATTCCAAAGCTTTCCTCAATGCCAATGAGTTATTACTGCCGAAAATCTGATATAGCGGGTAAGTTAGTATGTGAATGAGGGAAGCATTGCGGGTAAATCGACATTGATTTCCAAAGATTTGTTGAATGCCAATCAGTCTCTTTTGCCAAAAGACTGATATTTCGGCACGGTATATGGCTGAATGAGGTAAGCATTTTGAGTAACTCCAGAATTGAGTCCAAAGATTTCCTCAATGCCACTGAAACCTTACTCGCCACAATTCTGACATTGCGGCAAAGTACATATCTCGATGGGTTAAGCATTTTAGTCAATCCACATTTGATTGCAAGGATTCGCAATTTGCTCTTCTGCAAGTTGCATGGCGAGATAGTTAAGCATTTTCAGTTAATTGAGAATTGATTCCAAAGCTTTCCTCAATGCCAATGAGTTATTACTGCCGAAAATCTGATATAGCGGGTAAGTCAGTATGTGAATGAGGTAAGCATTCCGGGTAAATCTACACTGATTTCCAAAGATTTGTTGAATGCCAATTAGTCTCTTTTGCCAAAAGTCTGATATTTCGGCACGGTATATGACTGGATGAGGGAAGCATTTTGAGTAACTCCAGAATTGAGTCCAAAGATTTCCTCAATGCCAATGAGCTTTTATCGCCAGAAATCTGATCTTGATGCAAAGTGCATATCCGGATGAGGTAAGCATATTGAGTAACCCCAGAGTTGATCCCAAAGATTTCCTCAACACAAATGAAACCTTACTCGCCACAAACCTGATGATTGACGCAAAGTGCACATCTCGATGGGTTAAGCATTTTAATCAATCCTCACTTGATTGCAAGGATTCGCAATTTGTTCCTCGGCAAGTTGCATGGCGAGATAGTTAAGCATTTTCAGTTAATTGAGAATTGATTCCAAAGCTTTCCTCAATGCCAATGAGTTATTACTGCCGAAAATCTGATATAGCGCGTAAGTTAGTATGTGAATGAGGGAAGCATTGCGGGTAAATCGACATTGATTTCCAAAGATTTGTTGAATGCCAATCAGTCTCTTTTGCCAAAAGACTGATATTTCGGCACGGTATATGGCTGGATGAGGTAAGCATTTTGAGTAACTCCAGAATTGAGTCCAAAGATTTCCTCAATGCCAATGAAACCTTACTCGCCACAATTCTGACATTGCGGCAAAGTACATATCTCGATGGGTTAAGCATTTTAGTCAATCCACATTTGATTGCAAGGATTCGCAATTTGCTCTTCTGCAAGTTGCATGGCGAGATAAGTTAAGCATTTTCAGTTAATTGAGAATTTATTCCAAAGCTTTCCTCAATGCCAATGAGTTATTACTGCCGAAAATCTGATCTAGCGGGGTCAGTATGTGAATGAGGTAAGCATTCCGGGCAAATCTACATTGATTTCCAAAGATTTGTTGAATGCCAATCAGTCTCTTTTGCCAAAAGTCTGATATTTCGGCACGGTATATGGCTGGATGAGGTAAGCATTTTGAGTAACTCCAGAATTGAGTCCAAAGATTTCCTCAATGCCAATGAGCTTTTATCGCCAGAAATCTGATCTTGATGCGAAGTGCATATCCGGATGAGGTAAGCATATTGAGTAACCCCAGAGTTGATCCCAAAGATTTCCTCAACACAAATGAAACCTTACACGCCACAAACCTGATGATTGACGCAAAGTGCACATCTCGATGGGTTAAGCATTTTAGTCAATCCTCACTTGATTGCAAGGATTCGCAATTTGCTCTTCTGCAAGTTGCATGGCGAGATAGTTAAGCATTTTCGGTTAATTGAGAATTGATTCCAAAGCTTTCCTCAATGCCAATGAGTTATTACTGCCGAAAATCTGATATAGCGGGTAAGTCAGTATGTGAATGAGGGAAGCATTGCGGGTAAATCGACATTGATTTCCAAAGATTTGTTGAATGCTAATCAGTCTCTTTTGCCAAAAGACTGATATTTCGGCACGGTATATGGCTGGATGAGGTAAGCATTTTGAGTAACTCCAGAATTGAGTCCAAAGATTTCCTCAATGCCAATGAAACCTTACTCGCCACAATTCTGACATTGCGGCAAAGTACATATCTCGATGGGTTAAGCATTTTAGTCAATCCACATTTGATTGCAAGGATTCGCAATTTGCTCTTCTGCAAGTTGCATGGCGAGATAGTTAAGCATTTTCGGTTAATTGAGAATTGATTCCAAAGCTTTCCTCAATGCCAATGAGTTATTACTGCCGAAAATCTGATATAGCGGGTAAGTCAGTATGTGAATGAGGTAAGCATTCCGGGTAAATCTACATTGATTTCCAAAGATTTGTTGAATGCCAATCAGTCTCTTTTGCCAAAAGTCTGATATTTCGGCACGGTATATGGCTGGATGAGGTAAGCATTTTGAGTAACTCCAGAATTGAGTCCAAAGATTTCCTCAATGCCAATGAGCTTTTATCGCCAGAAATCTGATTTTGATGCAAAGTGCATATCCGGATGAGGTAAGCATATTGAGTAACCCCAGAGTTGATCCCAAAGATTTCCTCAACACAAATGAAACCTTACTCGCCACAAACCTGATGATTGACGCAAAGTGCACATC
Organism: Mustelus asterias; assembly: GCF_964213995.1. Lineage (NCBI taxonomy): Eukaryota > Metazoa > Chordata > Chondrichthyes > Carcharhiniformes > Triakidae > Mustelus > Mustelus asterias. The sequence continues at coordinate 39,898,146 of NC_135825.1, read as the reverse complement.
TCGATGGGTTAAGCATTTTAGTCAATCCTCACCTGATTGCAAGGATTCGCAATTTGTTCCTCGGCAAATTGCCTGGCGAGATAAGTTAAGCATTTTCAGTTAATTGAGAATTGATTCCACAGCTTTCCTCAATGCCAATGAGTTATTACTGCCGAAAGTCTGATATAGCGGGTAAGTCAGTATGTGAATGAGGGAAGCATTGCGGGTAAATCGACATTGATTTCCAAAGATTTGTTGAATGCCAATCAGTCTCTTTTGCCAAAAGACTGATATTTCGGCACGGTATATGGCTGGATGAGGTAAGCATTTTGAGTAACTCCAGAATTGAGTCCAAAGATTTCCTCAATGCCAATGAAACCTTACTCGCCACAATTCTGACATTGCGGCAAAGTACATATCTCGATGGGTTAAGCATTTTAGTCAATCCACATTTGATTGCAAGGATTCGCAATTTGCTCTTCTGCAAGTTGCATGGCGAGATAAGTTAAGCATTTTCAGTTAATTGAGAATTGATTCCAAAGCTTTCCTCAATGCCAATGAGTTATTACTGCCGAAAATCTGATATAGCGGGTAAGTCAGTATGTGAATGAGGTAAGCATTCCGGGTAAATCTACATTGATTTCCAAAGATTTGTTGAATGCCAATTAGTCTCTTTTGCCAAAAGTCTGATATTTCGGCACGGTATATGACTGGATGAGGGAAGCATTTTGAGTAACTCCAGAATTAAGTCCAAAGATTTCCTCAATGCCAATGAGCTTTTATCGCCAGAAATCTGATCTTGATGCAAAGTGCATATCCGGATGAGGTAAGCATATTGAGTAACCCCAGAGTTGATCCCAAAGATTTCCTCAACACAAATGAAACCTTACTCGCCACAAACCTGATGATTGACGCAAAGTGCACTTCTCGATGGGTTAAGCATTTTAGTTTGATTGCAAGGATTCGCAATTTGTTCCTCGGCAAGTTGCATGGCGAGATAGTTAAGCATTTTCAGTTAATTGAGAATTGATTCCAAAGCTTTCCTCAATGCCAATGAGTTATTACTGCCGAAAATCTGATATAGCGGGTAAGTCAGTATGTGAATGAGGTAAGCATTCCGGGTAAATCTACATTGATTTCCAAAGATTTGTTGAATGCCAATCAGTCTCTTTTGCCAAAAGTCTGATATTTCGGCACGGTATATGGCTGGATGAGGTAAGCATTTTGAGTAACTCCAGAATTGAGTCCAAAGATTTCCTCAATGCCAATGAGCTTTTACCGCCAGAAATCTGATTTTGATGCAAAGTGCATATCCGGATGAGGTAAGCATATTGAGTAACCCCAGAGTTGATCCCAAAGATTTCCTCAACACAAATGAAACCTTACTCGCCACAAACCTGATGATTGACGCAAAGTGCACATCTCGATGGGTTAAGCATTTTAGTCAATCCTCACTTGATTGCAAGGATTCGCAATTTGTTCCTCGGCAAATTGCCTGGCGAGATAAGTTAAGCATTTTCAGTTAATTGAGAATTGATTCCAAAGCTTTCCTCAATGCCAATGAGTTATTACTGCCGAAAATCTGATATAGCGGGTAAGTCAGTATGTGAATGAGGTAAGCATTGCGGGTAAATCGACATTGATTTCCAAAGATTTGTTGAATGCTAATCAGTCTCTTTTGCCAAAAGACTGATATTTCGGCACGGTATATGGCTGGATGAGGTAAGCATTTTGAGTAACTCCAGAATTGAGTCCAAAGATTTCCTCAATGCCAATGAAACCTTACTCGCCACAATTCTGACATTGCGGCAAAGTACATATCTCGATGGGTTAAGCATTTTAGTCAATCCACATTTGATTGCAAGGATTCGCAATTTGCTCTTCTGCAAGTTGCATGGCGAGATAAGTTAAGCATTTTCAGTTAATTGAGAATTGATTCCAAAGCTTTCCTCAATGCCAATGAGTTATTACTGCCGAAAGTCTGATATAGCGGGTAAGTCAGTATGTGAATGAGGGAAGCATTGCGGGTAAATCGACATTGATTTCCAAAGATTTGTTGAATGCTAATCAGTCTCTTTTGCCAAAAGACTGATATTTCGGCACGGTATATGGCTGGATGAGGTGAGCGTTTTGAGTAACTCCAGAATTGAGTCCAAAGATTTCCTCAATGCCAATGAAACCTTACTCGCCACAATTCTGACATTGCGGCAAAGTACATATCTCGATGGGTTAAGCATTTTAGTCAATCCACATTTGATTGCAAGGATTCGCAATTTGCTCTTCTGCAAGTTGCATGGCGAGATAAGTTAAGCATTTTCAGTTAATTGAGAATTGATTCCAAAGCTTTCCTCAATGCCAATGAGTTATTACTGCCGAAAATCTGATATAGCGGGTAAGTCAGTATGTGAATGAGGGAAGCATTGCGGGTAAATCGACATTGATTTCCAAAGATTTGTTGAATGCCAATCAGTCTCTTTTGCCAAAAGTCTGATATTTCGGCACGGTATATGGCTGGATGAGGTAAGCATTTTGAGTAACTCCAGAATTGAGTCCAAAGATTTCCTCAATGCCAATGAGCTTTTATCGCCAGAAATCTGATCTTGATGCGAAGTGCATATCCGGATGAGGTAAGCATATTGAGTAACCCCAGAGTTGATCCCAAAGATTTCCTCAACACAAATGAAACCTTACACGCCACAAACCTGATGATTGACGCAAAGTGCACATCTCGATGGGTTAAGCATTTTAGTCAATCCTCACTTGATTGCAAGGATTCGCAATTTGTTCCTCGGCAAGTTGCATGGCGAGATAGTTAAGCATTTTCAGTTAATTGAGAATTGATTCCAAAGCTTTCCTCAATGCCAATGAGTTATTACTGCCGAAAATCTGATATAGCGGGTAAGTTAGTATGTGAATGAGGGAAGCATTGCGGGTAAATCGACATTGATTTCCAAAGATTTGTTGAATGCCAATCAGTCTCTTTTGCCAAAAGACTGATATTTCGGCACGGTATATGGCTGAATGAGGTAAGCATTTTGAGTAACTCCAGAATTGAGTCCAAAGATTTCCTCAATGCCACTGAAACCTTACTCGCCACAATTCTGACATTGCGGCAAAGTACATATCTCGATGGGTTAAGCATTTTAGTCAATCCACATTTGATTGCAAGGATTCGCAATTTGCTCTTCTGCAAGTTGCATGGCGAGATAGTTAAGCATTTTCAGTTAATTGAGAATTGATTCCAAAGCTTTCCTCAATGCCAATGAGTTATTACTGCCGAAAATCTGATATAGCGGGTAAGTCAGTATGTGAATGAGGTAAGCATTCCGGGTAAATCTACATTGATTTCCAAAGATTTGTTGAATGCCAATTAGTCTCTTTTGCCAAAAGTCTGATATTTCGGCACGGTATATGACTGGATGAGGGAAGCATTTTGAGTAACTCCAGAATTGAGTCCAAAGATTTCCTCAATGCCAATGAGCTTTTATCGCCAGAAATCTGATCTTGATGCAAAGTGCATATCCGGATGAGGTAAGCATATTGAGTAACCCCAGAGTTGATCCCAAAGATTTCCTCAACACAAATGAAACCTTACTCGCCACAAACCTGATGATTGACGCAAAGTGCACATCTCGATGGGTTAAGCATTTTAATCAATCCTCACTTGATTGCAAGGATTCGCAATTTGTTCCTCGGCAAGTTGCATGGCGAGATAGTTAAGCATTTTCAGTTAATTGAGAATTGATTCCAAAGCTTTCCTCAATGCCAATGAGTTATTACTGCCGAAAATCTGATATAGCGGGTAAGTTAGTATGTGAATGAGGGAAGCATTGCGGGTAAATCGACATTGATTTCCAAAGATTTGTTGAATGCCAATCAGTCTCTTTTGCCAAAAGACTGATATTTCGGCACGGTATATGGCTGGATGAGATAAGCATTTTGAGTAACTCCAGAATTGAGTCCAAAGATTTCCTCAATGCCAATGAAACCTTACTCGCCACAATTCTGACATTGCGGCAAAGTACATATCTCGATGGGTTAAGCATTTTAGTCAATCCACATTTGATTGCAAGGATTCGCAATTTGCTCTTCTGCAAGTTGCATGGCGAGATAAGTTAAGCATTTTCAGTTAATTGAGAATTTATTCCAAAGCTTTCCTCAATGCCAATGAGTTATTACTGCCGAAAATCTGATCTAGCGGCGTCAGTATGTGAATGAGGTAAGCATTCCGGGCAAATCTACATTGATTTCCAAAGATTTGTTGAATGCCAATCAGTCTCTTTTGCCAAAAGTCTGATATTTCGGCACGGTATATGGCTGGATGAGGTAAGCATTTTGAGTAACTCCAGAATTGAGTCCAAAGATTTCCTCAATGCCAATGAGCTTTTATCGCCAGAAATCTGATCTTGATGCGAAGTGCATATCCGGATGAGGTAAGCATATTGAGTAACCCCAGAGTTGATCCCAAAGATTTCCTCAACACAAATGAAACCTTACACGCCACAAACCTGATGATTGACGCAAAGTGCACATCTCGATGGGTTAAGCATTTTAGTCAATCCTCACTTGATTGCAAGGATTCGCAATTTGCTCTTCTGCAAGTTGCATGGCGAGATAGTTAAGCATTTTCGGTTAATTGAGAATTGATTCCAAAGCTTTCCTCAATGCCAATGAGTTATTACTGCCGAAAGTCTGATATAGCGGGTAAGTCAGTATGTGAATGAGGGAAGCATTGCGGGTAAATCGACATTGATTTCCAAAGATTTGTTGAATGCCAATCAGTCTCTTTTGCCAAAAGACTGATATTTCGGCACGGTATATGGCTGGATGAGGTAAGCATTTTGAGTAACTCCAGAATTGAGTCCAAAGATTTCCTCAATGCCAATGAAACCTTACTCGCCACAATTCTGACATTGCGGCAAAGTACATATCTCGATGGGTTAAGCATTTTAGTCAATCCACATTTGATTGCAAGGATTCGCAATTTGCTCTTCTGCAAGTTGCATGGCGAGATAAGTTAAGCATTTTCAGTTAATTGAGAATTGATTCCAAAGCTTTCCTCAATGCCAATGAGTTATTACTGCCGAAAATCTGATATAGCGGGTAAGTCAGTATGTGAATGAGGTAAGCATTCCGGGTAAATCTACATTGATTTCCAAAGATTTGTTGAATGCCAATTAGTCTCTTTTGCCAAAAGTCTGATATTTCGGCACGGTATATGACTGGATGAGGGAAGCATTTTGAGTAACTCCAGAATTGAGTCCAAAGATTTCCTCAATGCCAATGAGCTTTTATCGCCAGAAATCTGATCTTGATGCAAAGTGCATATCCGGATGAGGTAAGCATATTGAGTAACCCCAGAGTTGATCCCAAAGATTTCCTCAACACAAATGAAACCTTACTCGCCACAAACCTGATGATTGACGCAAAGTGCACATCTCGATGGGTTAAGCATTTTAGTCAATCCTCACTTGATTGCAAGGATTCGCAATTTGTTCCTCGGCAAGTTGCATGGCGAGATAGTTAAGCATTTTCAGTTAATTGAGAATTGATTCCAAAGCTTTCCTCAATGCCAATGAGTTATTTCCGCCGAAAATCTGATATAGCGGGTAAGTCAGTATGTGAATGAGGTAAGCATTCCGGGTAAATCTACATTGATTTCCAAAGATTTGTTGAATGCCAATCAGTCTCTTTTGCCAAAAGTCTGATATTTCGGCACGGTATATGGCTGGATGAGGTAAGCATTTTGAGTAACTCCAGAATTGAGTCCAAAGATTTCCTCAATGCCAATGAGCTTTTATCGCCAGAAATCTGATTTTGATGCAAAGTGCATATCCGGATGAGGTAAGCATATTGAGTAACCCCAGAGTTGATCCCAAAGATTTCCTCAACACAAATGAAACCTTACTCGCCACAAACCTGATGATTGACGCAAAGTGCACATCTCGATGGGTTAAGCATTTTAGTCAATCCTCACTTGATTGCAAGGATTCGCAATTTGTTCCTCGGCAAATTGCCTGGCGAGATAAGTTAAGCATTTTCAGTTAATTGAGAATTGATTCCAAAGCTTTCCTCAATGCCAATGAGTTATTACTGCCGAAAATCTGATATAGCGGGTAAGTCAGTATGTGAATGAGGTAAGCATTGCGGGTAAATCGACATTGATTTCCAAAGATTTGTTGAATGCTAATCAGTCTCTTTTGCCAAAAGACTGATATTTCGGCACGGTATATGGCTGGATGAGGTAAGCATTTTGAGTAACTCCAGAATTGAGTCCAAAGATTTCCTCAATGCCAATGAAACCTTACACGCCACAATTCTGACATTGCGGCAAAGTACATATCTCGATGGGTTAAGCATTTTAGTCAATCCACATTTGATTGCAAGGATTCGCAATTTGCTCTTCTGCAAGTTGCATGGCGAGATACGTTAAGCATTTTCAGTTAATTGAGAATTGATTCCAAAGCTTTCCTCAATGCCAATGAGTTATTACTGCCGAAAATCTCATATAGCGGGTAAGTCAGTATGTGAATGAGGGAAGCATTGCGGGTAAATCGACATTGATTTCCAAAGATTTGTTGAATGCCAATCAGTCTCTTTTGCCAAAAGTCTGATATTTCGGCACGGTATATGGCTGGATGAGGTAAGCATTTTGAGTAACTCCAGAATTGAGTCCAAAGATTTCCTCAATGCCAATGAGCTTTTATCGCCAGAAATCTGATCTTGATGCGAAGTGCATATCCGGATGAGGTAAGCATATTGAGTAACCCCAGAGTTGATCCCAAAGATTTCCTCAACACAAATGAAACCTTACACGCCACAAACCTGATGATTGACGCAAAGTGCACATCTCGATGGGTTAAGCATTTTAGTCAATCCTCACTTGATTGCAAGGATTCGCAATTTGCTCTTCTGCAAGTTGCATGGCGAGATAGTTAAGCATTTTCGGTTAATTGAGAATTGATTCCAAAGCTTTCCTCAATGCCAATGAGTTATTACTGCCGAAAGTCTGATATAGCGGGTAAGTCAGTATGTGAATGAGGGAAGCATTGCGGGTAAATCGACATTGATTTCCAAAGATTTGTTGAATGCCAATCAGTCTCTTTTGCCAAAAGACTGATATTTCGGCACGGTATATGGCTGGATGAGGTAAGCATTTTGAGTAACTCCAGAATTGAGTCCAAAGATTTCCTCAATGCCAATGAAACCTTACTCGCCACAATTCTGACATTGCGGCAAAGTACATATCTCGATGGGTTAAGCATTTTAGTCAATCCACATTTGATTGCAAGGATTCGCAATTTGCTCTTCTGCAAGTTGCATGGCGAGATAAGTTAAGCATTTTCAGTTAATTGAGAATTGATTCCAAAGCTTTCCTCAATGCCAATGAGTTATTACTGCCGAAAATCTGATATAGCGGGTAAGTCAGTATGTGAATGAGGTAAGCATTCCGGGTAAATCTACATTGATTTCCAAAGATTTGTTGAATGCCAATTAGTCTCTTTTGCCAAAAGTCTGATATTTCGGCACGGTATATGGCTGGATGAGGTAAGCATTTTGAGTAACTCCAGAATTGAGTCCAAAGATTTCCTCAATGCCAATGAGCTTTTATCGCCAGAAATCTGATCTTGATGCGAAGTGCATATCCGGATGAGGTAAGCATATTGAGTAACCCCAGAGTTGATCCCAAAGATTTCCTCAACACAAATGAAACCTTACACGCCACAAACCTGATGATTGACGCAAAGTGCACATCTCGATGGGTTAAGCATTTTAGTCAATCCTCACTTGATTGCAAGGATTCGCAATTTGCTCTTCTGCAAGTTGCATGGCGAGATAGTTAAGCATTTTCGGTTAATTGAGAATTGATTCCAAAGCTTTCCTCAATGCCAATGAGTTATTACTGCCGAAAGTCTGATATAGCGGGTAAGTCAGTATGTGAATGAGGGAAGCATTGCGGGTAAATCGACATTGATTTCCAAAGATTTGTTGAATGCCAATCAGTCTCTTTTGCCAAAAGACTGATATTTCGGCACGGTATATGGCTGGATGAGGTAAGCATTTTGAGTAACTCCAGAATTGAGTCCAAAGATTTCCTCAATGCCAATGAAACCTTACTCGCCACAATTCTGACATTGCGGCAAAGTACATATCTCGATGGGTTAAGCATTTTAGTCAATCCACATTTGATTGCAAGGATTCGCAATTTGCTCTTCTGCAAGTTGCATGGCGAGATAAGTTAAGCATTTTCAGTTAATTGAGAATTGATTCCAAAGCTTTCCTCAATGCCAATGAGTTATTACTGCCGAAAATCTGATATAGCGGGTAAGTCAGTATGTGAATGAGGTAAGCATTCCGGGTAAATCTACATTGATTTCCAAAGATTTGTTGAATGCCAATTAGTCTCTTTTGCCAAAAGTCTGATATTTCGGCACGGTATATGACTGGATGAGGGAAGCATTTTGAGTAACTCCAGAATTGAGTCCAAAGATTTCCTCAATGCCAATGAGCTTTTATCGCCAGAAATCTGATCTTGATGCAAAGTGCATATCCGGATGAGGTAAGCATATTGAGTAACCCCAGAGTTGATCCCAAAGATTTCCTCAACACAAATGAAACCTTACTCGCCACAAACCTGATGATTGACGCAAAGTGCACATCTCGATGGGTTAAGCATTTTAGTCAATCCTCACTTGATTGCAAGGATTCGCAATTTGTTCCTCGGCAAGTTGCATGGCGAGATAGTTAAGCATTTTCAGTTAATTGAGAATTGATTCCAAAGCTTTCCTCAATGCCAATGAGTTATTTCCGCCGAAAATCTGATATAGCGGGTAAGTCAGTATGTGAATGAGGTAAGCATTCCGGGTAAATCTACATTGATTTCCAAAGATTTGTTGAATGCCAATCAGTCTCTTTTGCCAAAAGTCTGATATTTCGGCACGGTATATGGCTGGATGAGGTAAGCATTTTGAGTAACTCCAGAATTGAGTCCAAAGATTTCCTCAATGCCAATGAGCTTTTATCGCCAGAAATCTGATTTTGATGCAAAGTGCATATCCGGATGAGGTAAGCATATTGAGTAACCCCAGAGTTGATCCCAAAGATTTCCTCAACACAAATGAAACCTTACTCGCCACAAACCTGATGATTGACGCAAAGTGCACATCTCGATGGGTTAAGCATTTTAGTCAATCCTCACTTGATTGCAAGGATTCGCAATTTGTTCCTCGGCAAATTGCCTGGCGAGATAAGTTAAGCATTTTCAGTTAATTGAGAATTGATTCCAAAGCTTTCCTCAATGCCAATGAGTTATTACTGCCGAAAATCTGATATAGCGGGTAAGTCAGTATGTGAATGAGGGAAGCATTGCGGGTAAATCGACATTGATTTCCAAAGATTTGTTGAATGCTAATCAGTCTCTTTTGCCAAAAGACTGATATTTCGGCACGGTATATGGCTGGATGAGGTAAGCATTTTGAGTAACTCCAGAATTGAGTCCAAAGATTTCCTCAATGCCAATGAAACCTTACTCGCCACAATTCTGACATTGCGGCAAAGTACATATCTCGATGGGTTAAGCATTTTAGTCAATCCACATTTGATTGCAAGGATTCGCAATTTGCTCTTCTGCAAGTTGCATGGCGAGATAAGTTAAGCATTTTCAGTTAATTGAGAATTGATTCCAAAGCTTTCCTCAATGCCAATGAGTTATTACTGCCGAAAGTCTGATATAGCGGGTAAGTCAGTATGTGAATGAGGGAAACATTGCGGGTAAATCGACATTGATTTCCAAAGATTTGTTGAATGCTAATCAGTCTCTTTTGCCAAAAGACTGATATTTCGGCACGGTATATGGCTGGATGAGGTGAGCGTTTTGAGTAACTCCAGAATTGAGTCCAAAGATTTCCTCAATGCCAATGAAACCTTACTCGCCACAATTCTGACATTGCGGCAAAGTACATATCTCGATGGGTTAAGCATTTTAGTCAATCCACATTTGATTGCAAGGATTCGCAATTTGCTCTTCTGCAAGTTGCATGGCGAGATAAGTTAAGCATTTTCAGTTAATTGAGAATTGATTCCAAAGCTTTCCTCAATGCCAATGAGTTATTACTGCCGAAAATCTCATATAGCGGGTAAGTCAGTATGTGAATGAGGGAAGCATTGCGGGTAAATCGACATTGATTTCCAAAGATTTGTTGAATGCCAATCAGTCTCTTTTGCCAAAAGTCTGATATTTCGGCACGGTATATGGCTGGATGAGGTAAGCATTTTGAGTAACTCCAGAATTGAGTCCAAAGATTTCCTCAATGCCAATGAGCTTTTATCGCCAGAAATCTGATCTTGATGCGAAGTGCATATCCGGATGAGGTAAGCATATTGAGTAACCCCAGAGTTGATCCCAAAGATTTCCTCAACACAAATGAAACCTTACACGCCACAAACCTGATGATTGACGCAAAGTGCACATCTCGATGGGTTAAGCATTTTAGTCAATCCTCACTTGATTGCAAGGATTCGCAATTTGTTCCTCGGCAAGTTGCGTGGCGAGATAGTTAAGCATTTTCAGTTAATTGAGAATTGATTCCAAAGCTTTCCTCAATGCCAATGAGTTATTACTGCCGAAAATCTGATATAGCGGGTAAGTTAGTATGTGAATGAGGGAAGCATTGCGGGTAAATCGACATTGATTTCCAAAGATTTGTTGAATGCCAATCAGTCTCTTTTGCCAAAAGACTGATATTTCGGCACGGTATATGGCTGAATGAGGTAAGCATTTTGAGTAACTCCAGAATTGAGTCCAAAGATTTCCTCAATGCCACTGAAACCTTACTCGCCACAATTCTGACATTGCGGCAAAGTACATATCTCGATGGGTTAAGCATTTTAGTCAATCCACATTTGATTGCAAGGATTCGCAATTTGCTCTTCTGCAAGTTGCATGGCGAGATAGTTAAGCATTTTCAGTTAATTGAGAATTGATTCCAAAGCTTTCCTCAATGCCAATGAGTTATTACTGCCGAAAATCTGATATAGCGGGTAAGTCAGTATGTGAATGAGGTAAGCATTCCGGGTAAATCTACACTGATTTCCAAAGATTTGTTGAATGCCAATTAGTCTCTTTTGCCAAAAGTCTGATATTTCGGCACGGTATATGACTGGATGAGGGAAGCATTTTGAGTAACTCCAGAATTGAGTCCAAAGATTTCCTCAATGCCAATGAGCTTTTATCGCCAGAAATCTGATCTTGATGCAAAGTGCATATCCGGATGAGGTAAGCATATTGAGTAACCCCAGAGTTGATCCCAAAGATTTCCTCAACACAAATGAAACCTTACTCGCCACAAACCTGATGATTGACGCAAAGTGCACATCTCGATGGGTTAAGCATTTTAATCAATCCTCACTTGATTGCAAGGATTCGCAATTTGTTCCTCGGCAAGTTGCATGGCGAGATAGTTAAGCATTTTCAGTTAATTGAGAATTGATTCCAAAGCTTTCCTCAATGCCAATGAGTTATTACTGCCGAAAATCTGATATAGCGCGTAAGTTAGTATGTGAATGAGGGAAGCATTGCGGGTAAATCGACATTGATTTCCAAAGATTTGTTGAATGCCAATCAGTCTCTTTTGCCAAAAGACTGATATTTCGGCACGGTATATGGCTGGATGAGGTAAGCATTTTGAGTAACTCCAGAATTGAGTCCAAAGATTTCCTCAATGCCAATGAAACCTTACTCGCCACAATTCTGACATTGCGGCAAAGTACATATCTCGATGGGTTAAGCATTTTAGTCAATCCACATTTGATTGCAAGGATTCGCAATTTGCTCTTCTGCAAGTTGCATGGCGAGATAAGTTAAGCATTTTCAGTTAATTGAGAATTTATTCCAAAGCTTTCCTCAATGCCAATGAGTTATTACTGCCGAAAATCTGATCTAGCGGCGTCAGTATGTGAATGAGGTAAGCATTCCGGGCAAATCTACATTGATTTCCAAAGATTTGTTGAATGCCAATCAGTCTCTTTTGCCAAAAGTCTGATATTTCGGCACGGTATATGGCTGGATGAGGTAAGCATTTTGAGTAACTCCAGAATTGAGTCCAAAGATTTCCTCAATGCCAATGAGCTTTTATCGCCAGAAATCTGATCTTGATGCGAAGTGCATATCCGGATGAGGTAAGCATATTGAGTAACCCCAGAGTTGATCCCAAAGATTTCCTCAACACAAATGAAACCTTACACGCCACAAACCTGATGATTGACGCAAAGTGCACATCTCGATGGGTTAAGCATTTTAGTCAATCCTCACTTGATTGCAAGGATTCGCAATTTGCTCTTCTGCAAGTTGCATGGCGAGATAGTTAAGCATTTTCGGTTAATTGAGAATTGATTCCAAAGCTTTCCTCAATGCCAATGAGTTATTACTGCCGAAAATCTGATATAGCGGGTAAGTCAGTATGTGAATGAGGGAAGCATTGCGGGTAAATCGACATTGATTTCCAAAGATTTGTTGAATGCTAATCAGTCTCTTTTGCCAAAAGACTGATATTTCGGCACGGTATATGGCTGGATGAGGTAAGCATTTTGAGTAACTCCAGAATTGAGTCCAAAGATTTCCTCAATGCCAATGAAACCTTACTCGCCACAATTCTGACATTGCGGCAAAGTACATATCTCGATGGGTTAAGCATTTTAGTCAATCCACATTTGATTGCAAGGATTCGCAATTTGCTCTTCTGCAAGTTGCATGGCGAGATAGTTAAGCATTTTCGGTTAATTGAGAATTGATTCCAAAGCTTTCCTCAATGCCAATGAGTTATTACTGCCGAAAATCTGATATAGCGGGTAAGTCAGTATGTGAATGAGGTAAGCATTCCGGGTAAATCTACATTGATTTCCAAAGATTTGTTGAATGCCAATCAGTCTCTTTTGCCAAAAGTCTGATATTTCGGCACGGTATATGGCTGGATGAGGTAAGCATTTTGAGTAACTCCAGAATTGAGTCCAAAGATTTCCTCAATGCCAATGAGCTTTTATCGCCAGAAATCTGATTTTGATGCAAAGTGCATATCCGGATGAGGTAAGCATATTGAGTAACCCCAGAGTTGATCCCAAAGATTTCCTCAACACAAATGAAACCTTACTCGCCACAAACCTGATGATTGACGCAAAGTGCACATCTCGATGGGTTAAGCATTTTAGTCAATCCTCACCTGATTGCAAGGATTCGCAATTTGTTCCTCGGCAAATTGCCTGGCGAGATAAGTTAAGCATTTTCAGTTAATTGAGAATTGATTCCACAGCTTTCCTCAATGCCAATGAGTTATTACTGCCGAAAGTCTGATATAGCGGGTAAGTCAGTATGTGAATGAGGGAAGCATTGCGGGTAAATCGACATTGATTTCCAAAGATTTGTTGAATGCCAATCAGTCTCTTTTGCCAAAAGACTGATATTTCGGCACGGTATATGGCTGGATGAGGTAAGCATTTTGAGTAACTCCAGAATTGAGTCCAAAGATTTCCTCAATGCCAATGAAACCTTACTCGCCACAATTCTGACATTGCGGCAAAGTACATATCTCGATGGGTTAAGCATTTTAGTCAATCCACATTTGATTGCAAGGATTCGCAATTTGCTCTTCTGCAAGTTGCATGGCGAGATAAGTTAAGCATTTTCAGTTAATTGAGAATTGATTCCAAAGCTTTCCTCAATGCCAATGAGTTATTACTGCCGAAAATCTGATATAGCGGGTAAGTCAGTATGTGAATGAGGTAAGCATTCCGGGTAAATCTACATTGATTTCCAAAGATTTGTTGAATGCCAATTAGTCTCTTTTGCCAAAAGTCTGATATTTCGGCACGGTATATGACTGGATGAGGGAAGCATTTTGAGTAACTCCAGAATTAAGTCCAAAGATTTCCTCAATGCCAATGAGCTTTTATCGCCAGAAATCTGATCTTGATGCAAAGTGCATATCCGGATGAGGTAAGCATATTGAGTAACCCCAGAGTTGATCCCAAAGATTTCCTCAACACAAATGAAACCTTACTCGCCACAAACCTGATGATTGACGCAAAGTGCACTTCTCGATGGGTTAAGCATTTTAGTTTGATTGCAAGGATTCGCAATTTGTTCCTCGGCAAGTTGCATGGCGAGATAGTTAAGCATTTTCAGTTAATTGAGAATTGATTCCAAAGCTTTCCTCAATGCCAATGAGTTATTACTGCCGAAAATCTGATATAGCGGGTAAGTCAGTATGTGAATGAGGTAAGCATTCCGGGTAAATCTACATTGATTTCCAAAGATTTGTTGAATGCCAATCAGTCTCTTTTGCCAAAAGTCTGATATTTCGGCACGGTATATGGCTGGATGAGGTAAGCATTTTGAGTAACTCCAGAATTGAGTCCAAAGATTTCCTCAATGCCAATGAGCTTTTACCGCCAGAAATCTGATTTTGATGCAAAGTGCATATCCGGATGAGGTAAGCATATTGAGTAACCCCAGAGTTGATCCCAAAGATTTCCTCAACACAAATGAAACCTTACTCGCCACAAACCTGATGATTGACGCAAAGTGCACATCTCGATGGGTTAAGCATTTTAGTCAATCCTCACTTGATTGCAAGGATTCGCAATTTGTTCCTCGGCAAATTGCCTGGCGAGATAAGTTAAGCATTTTCAGTTAATTGAGAATTGATTCCAAAGCTTTCCTCAATGCCAATGAGTTATTACTGCCGAAAATCTGATATAGCGGGTAAGTCAGTATGTGAATGAGGTAAGCATTGCGGGTAAATCGACATTGATTTCCAAAGATTTGTTGAATGCTAATCAGTCTCTTTTGCCAAAAGACTGATATTTCGGCACGGTATATGGCTGGATGAGGTAAGCATTTTGAGTAACTCCAGAATTGAGTCCAAAGATTTCCTCAATGCCAATGAAACCTTACTCGCCACAATTCTGACATTGCGGCAAAGTACATATCTCGATGGGTTAAGCATTTTAGTCAATCCACATTTGATTGCAAGGATTCGCAATTTGCTCTTCTGCAAGTTGCATGGCGAGATAAGTTAAGCATTTTCAGTTAATTGAGAATTGATTCCAAAGCTTTCCTCAATGCCAATGAGTTATTACTGCCGAAAGTCTGATATAGCGGGTAAGTCAGTATGTGAATGAGGGAAGCATTGCGGGTAAATCGACATTGATTTCCAAAGATTTGTTGAATGCTAATCAGTCTCTTTTGCCAAAAGACTGATATTTCGGCACGGTATATGGCTGGATGAGGTGAGCGTTTTGAGTAACTCCAGAATTGAGTCCAAAGATTTCCTCAATGCCAATGAAACCTTACTCGCCACAATTCTGACATTGCGGCAAAGTACATATCTCGATGGGTTAAGCATTTTAGTCAATCCACATTTGATTGCAAGGATTCGCAATTTGCTCTTCTGCAAGTTGCATGGCGAGATAAGTTAAGCATTTTCAGTTAATTGAGAATTGATTCCAAAGCTTTCCTCAATGCCAATGAGTTATTACTGCCGAAAATCTGATATAGCGGGTAAGTCAGTATGTGAATGAGGGAAGCATTGCGGGTAAATCGACATTGATTTCCAAAGATTTGTTGAATGCCAATCAGTCTCTTTTGCCAAAAGTCTGATATTTCGGCACGGTATATGGCTGGATGAGGTAAGCATTTTGAGTAACTCCAGAATTGAGTCCAAAGATTTCCTCAATGCCAATGAGCTTTTATCGCCAGAAATCTGATCTTGATGCGAAGTGCATATCCGGATGAGGTAAGCATATTGAGTAACCCCAGAGTTGATCCCAAAGATTTCCTCAACACAAATGAAACCTTACACGCCACAAACCTGATGATTGACGCAAAGTGCACATCTCGATGGGTTAAGCATTTTAGTCAATCCTCACTTGATTGCAAGGATTCGCAATTTGTTCCTCGGCAAGTTGCATGGCGAGATAGTTAAGCATTTTCAGTTAATTGAGAATTGATTCCAAAGCTTTCCTCAATGCCAATGAGTTATTACTGCCGAAAATCTGATATAGCGGGTAAGTTAGTATGTGAATGAGGGAAGCATTGCGGGTAAATCGACATTGATTTCCAAAGATTTGTTGAATGCCAATCAGTCTCTTTTGCCAAAAGACTGATATTTCGGCACGGTATATGGCTGAATGAGGTAAGCATTTTGAGTAACTCCAGAATTGAGTCCAAAGATTTCCTCAATGCCACTGAAACCTTACTCGCCACAATTCTGACATTGCGGCAAAGTACATATCTCGATGGGTTAAGCATTTTAGTCAATCCACATTTGATTGCAAGGATTCGCAATTTGCTCTTCTGCAAGTTGCATGGCGAGATAGTTAAGCATTTTCAGTTAATTGAGAATTGATTCCAAAGCTTTCCTCAATGCCAATGAGTTATTACTGCCGAAAATCTGATATAGCGGGTAAGTCAGTATGTGAATGAGGTAAGCATTCCGGGTAAATCTACATTGATTTCCAAAGATTTGTTGAATGCCAATTAGTCTCTTTTGCCAAAAGTCTGATATTTCGGCACGGTATATGACTGGATGAGGGAAGCATTTTGAGTAACTCCAGAATTGAGTCCAAAGATTTCCTCAATGCCAATGAGCTTTTATCGCCAGAAATCTGATCTTGATGCAAAGTGCATATCCGGATGAGGTAAGCATATTGAGTAACCCCAGAGTTGATCCCAAAGATTTCCTCAACACAAATGAAACCTTACTCGCCACAAACCTGATGATTGACGCAAAGTGCACATCTCGATGGGTTAAGCATTTTAATCAATCCTCACTTGATTGCAAGGATTCGCAATTTGTTCCTCGGCAAGTTGCATGGCGAGATAGTTAAGCATTTTCAGTTAATTGAGAATTGATTCCAAAGCTTTCCTCAATGCCAATGAGTTATTACTGCCGAAAATCTGATATAGCGCGTAAGTTAGTATGTGAATGAGGGAAGCATTGCGGGTAAATCGACATTGATTTCCAAAGATTTGTTGAATGCCAATCAGTCTCTTTTGCCAAAAGACTGATATTTCGGCACGGTATATGGCTGGATGAGGTAAGCATTTTGAGTAACTCCAGAATTGAGTCCAAAGATTTCCTCAATGCCAATGAAACCTTACTCGCCACAATTCTGACATTGCGGCAAAGTACATATCTCGATGGGTTAAGCATTTTAGTCAATCCACATTTGATTGCAAGGATTCGCAATTTGCTCTTCTGCAAGTTGCATGGCGAGATAAGTTAAGCATTTTCAGTTAATTGAGAATTTATTCCAAAGCTTTCCTCAATGCCAATGAGTTATTACTGCCGAAAGTCTGATATAGCGGGTAAGTCAGTATGTGAATGAGGGAAGCATTGCGGGTAAATCTACATTGATTTCCAAAGATTTGTTGAATGCCAATCAGTCTCTTTTGCCAAAAGTCTGATATTTCGGCACGGTATATGGCTGGATGAGGTAAGCATTTTGAGTAACTCCAGAATTGAGTCCAAAGATTTCCTCAATGCCAATGAGCTTTTATCGCCAGAAATCTGATCTTGATGCGAAGTGCATATCCGGATGAGGTAAGCATATTGAGTAACCCCAGAGTTGATCCCAAAGATTTCCTCAACACAAATGAAACCTTACACGCCACAAACCTGATGATTGACGCAAAGTGCACATCTCGATGGGTTAAGCATTTTAGTCAATCCTCACTTGATTGCAAGGATTCGCAATTTGCTCTTCTGCAAGTTGCATGGCGAGATAGTTAAGCATTTTCGGTTAATTGAGAATTGATTCCAAAGCTTTCCTCAATGCCAATGAGTTATTACTGCCGAAAGTCTGATATAGCGGGTAAGTCAGTATGTGAATGAGGGAAGCATTGCGGGTAAATCGACATTGATTTCCAAAGATTTGTTGAATGCCAATCAGTCTCTTTTGCCAAAAGACTGATATTTCGGCACGGTATATGGCTGGATGAGGTAAGCATTTTGAGTAACTCCAGAATTGAGTCCAAAGATTTCCTCAATGCCAATGAAACCTTACTCGCCACAATTCTGACATTGCGGCAAAGTACATATCTCGATGGGTTAAGCATTTTAGTCAATCCACATTTGATTGCAAGGATTCGCAATTTGCTCTTCTGCAAGTTGCATGGCGAGATAAGTTAAGCATTTTCAGTTAATTGAGAATTGATTCCAAAGCTTTCCTCAATGCCAATGAGTTATTACTGCCGAAAATCTGATATAGCGGGTAAGTCAGTATGTGAATGAGGTAAGCATTCCGGGTAAATCTACATTGATTTCCAAAGATTTGTTGAATGCCAATTAGTCTCTTTTGCCAAAAGTCTGATATTTCGGCACGGTATATGACTGGATGAGGGAAGCATTTTGAGTAACTCCAGAATTGAGTCCAAAGATTTCCTCAATGCCAATGAGCTTTTATCGCCAGAAATCTGATCTTGATGCAAAGTGCATATCCGGATGAGGTAAGCATATTGAGTAACCCCAGAGTTGATCCCAAAGATTTCCTCAACACAAATGAAACCTTACTCGCCACAAACCTGATGATTGACGCAAAGTGCACATCTCGATGGGTTAAGCATTTTAGTCAATCCTCACTTGATTGCAAGGATTCGCAATTTGTTCCTCGGCAAGTTGCATGGCGAGATAGTTAAGCATTTTCAGTTAATTGAGAATTGATTCCAAAGCTTTCCTCAATGCCAATGAGTTATTTCCGCCGAAAATCTGATATAGCGGGTAAGTCAGTATGTGAATGAGGTAAGCATTCCGGGTAAATCTACATTGATTTCCAAAGATTTGTTGAATGCCAATCAGTCTCTTTTGCCAAAAGTCTGATATTTCGGCACGGTATATGGCTGGATGAGGTAAGCATTTTGAGTAACTCCAGAATTGAGTCCAAAGATTTCCTCAATGCCAATGAGCTTTTATCGCCAGAAATCTGATTTTGATGCAAAGTGCATATCCGGATGAGGTAAGCATATTGAGTAACCCCAGAGTTGATCCCAAAGATTTCCTCAACACAAATGAAACCTTACTCGCCACAAACCTGATGATTGACGCAAAGTGCACATCTCGATGGGTTAAGCATTTTAGTCAATCCTCACTTGATTGCAAGGATTCGCAATTTGTTCCTCGGCAAATTGCCTGGCGAGATAAGTTAAGCATTTTCAGTTAATTGAGAATTGATTCCAAAGCTTTCCTCAATGCCAATGAGTTATTACTGCCGAAAATCTGATATAGCGGGTAAGTCAGTATGTGAATGAGGTAAGCATTGCGGGTAAATCGACATTGATTTCCAAAGATTTGTTGAATGCTAATCAGTCTCTTTTGCCAAAAGACTGATATTTCGGCACGGTATATGGCTGGATGAGGTAAGCATTTTGAGTAACTCCAGAATTGAGTCCAAAGATTTCCTCAATGCCAATGAAACCTTACACGCCACAATTCTGACATTGCGGCAAAGTACATATCTCGATGGGTTAAGCATTTTAGTCAATCCACATTTGATTGCAAGGATTCGCAATTTGCTCTTCTGCAAGTTGCATGGCGAGATACGTTAAGCATTTTCAGTTAATTGAGAATTGATTCCAAAGCTTTCCTCAATGCCAATGAGTTATTACTGCCGAAAATCTCATATAGCGGGTAAGTCAGTATGTGAATGAGGGAAGCATTGCGGGTAAATCGACATTGATTTCCAAAGATTTGTTGAATGCCAATCAGTCTCTTTTGCCAAAAGTCTGATATTTCGGCACGGTATATGGCTGGATGAGGTAAGCATTTTGAGTAACTCCAGAATTGAGTCCAAAGATTTCCTCAATGCCAATGAGCTTTTATCGCCAGAAATCTGATCTTGATGCGAAGTGCATATCCGGATGAGGTAAGCATATTGAGTAACCCCAGAGTTGATCCCAAAGATTTCCTCAACACAAATGAAACCTTACACGCCACAAACCTGATGATTGACGCAAAGTGCACATCTCGATGGGTTAAGCATTTTAGTCAATCCTCACTTGATTGCAAGGATTCGCAATTTGCTCTTCTGCAAGTTGCATGGCGAGATAGTTAAGCATTTTCGGTTAATTGAGAATTGATTCCAAAGCTTTCCTCAATGCCAATGAGTTATTACTGCCGAAAGTCTGATATAGCGGGTAAGTCAGTATGTGAATGAGGGAAGCATTGCGGGTAAATCGACATTGATTTCCAAAGATTTGTTGAATGCCAATCAGTCTCTTTTGCCAAAAGACTGATATTTCGGCACGGTATATGGCTGGATGAGGTAAGCATTTTGAGTAACTCCAGAATTGAGTCCAAAGATTTCCTCAATGCCAATGAAACCTTACTCGCCACAATTCTGACATTGCGGCAAAGTACATATCTCGATGGGTTAAGCATTTTAGTCAATCCACATTTGATTGCAAGGATTCGCAATTTGCTCTTCTGCAAGTTGCATGGCGAGATAAGTTAAGCATTTTCAGTTAATTGAGAATTGATTCCAAAGCTTTCCTCAATGCCAATGAGTTATTACTGCCGAAAATCTGATATAGCGGGTAAGTCAGTATGTGAATGAGGTAAGCATTCCGGGTAAATCTACATTGATTTCCAAAGATTTGTTGAATGCCAATTAGTCTCTTTTGCCAAAAGTCTGATATTTCGGCACGGTATATGGCTGGATGAGGTAAGCATTTTGAGTAACTCCAGAATTGAGTCCAAAGATTTCCTCAATGCCAATGAGCTTTTATCGCCAGAAATCTGATCTTGATGCGAAGTGCATATCCGGATGAGGTAAGCATATTGAGTAACCCCAGAGTTGATCCCAAAGATTTCCTCAACACAAATGAAACCTTACACGCCACAAACCTGATGATTGACGCAAAGTGCACATCTCGATGGGTTAAGCATTTTAGTCAATCCTCACTTGATTGCAAGGATTCGCAATTTGCTCTTCTGCAAGTTGCATGGCGAGATAGTTAAGCATTTTCGGTTAATTGAGAATTGATTCCAAAGCTTTCCTCAATGCCAATGAGTTATTACTGCCGAAAGTCTGATATAGCGGGTAAGTCAGTATGTGAATGAGGGAAGCATTGCGGGTAAATCGACATTGATTTCCAAAGATTTGTTGAATGCCAATCAGTCTCTTTTGCCAAAAGACTGATATTTCGGCACGGTATATGGCTGGATGAGGTAAGCATTTTGAGTAACTCCAGAATTGAGTCCAAAGATTTCCTCAATGCCAATGAAACCTTACTCGCCACAATTCTGACATTGCGGCAAAGTACATATCTCGATGGGTTAAGCATTTTAGTCAATCCACATTTGATTGCAAGGATTCGCAATTTGCTCTTCTGCAAGTTGCATGGCGAGATAAGTTAAGCATTTTCAGTTAATTGAGAATTGATTCCAAAGCTTTCCTCAATGCCAATGAGTTATTACTGCCGAAAATCTGATATAGCGGGTAAGTCAGTATGTGAATGAGGTAAGCATTCCGGGTAAATCTACATTGATTTCCAAAGATTTGTTGAATGCCAATTAGTCTCTTTTGCCAAAAGTCTGATATTTCGGCACGGTATATGACTGGATGAGGGAAGCATTTTGAGTAACTCCAGAATTGAGTCCAAAGATTTCCTCAATGCCAATGAGCTTTTATCGCCAGAAATCTGATCTTGATGCAAAGTGCATATCCGGATGAGGTAAGCATATTGAGTAACCCCAGAGTTGATCCCAAAGATTTCCTCAACACAAATGAAACCTTACTCGCCACAAACCTGATGATTGACGCAAAGTGCACATCTCGATGGGTTAAGCATTTTAGTCAATCCTCACTTGATTGCAAGGATTCGCAATTTGTTCCTCGGCAAGTTGCATGGCGAGATAGTTAAGCATTTCCAGTTAATTGAGAATTGATTCCAAAGCTTTCCTCAATGCCAATGAGTTATTACTGCCGAAAATCTGATATAGCGGGTAAGTTAGTATGTGAATGAGGGAAGCATTGCGGGTAAATCGACATTGATTTCCAAAGATTTGTTGAATGCCAATCAGTCTCTTTTGCCAAAAGTCTGATATTTCGGCACGGTATATGGCTGGATGAGGTAAGCATTTTGAGTAACTCCAGAATTGAGTCCAAAGATTTCCTCAATGCCAATGAGCTTTTATCGCCAGAAATCTGATTTTGATGCAAAGTGCATATCCGGATGAGGTAAGCATATTGAGTAACCCCAGAGTTGATCCCAAAGATTTCCTCAACACAAATGAAACCTTACTCGCCACAAACCTGATGATTGACGCAAAGTGCACATCTCGATGGGTTAAGCATTTTAGTCAATCCTCACTTGATTGAAAGGATTCGCAATTTGTTCCTCGGCAAATTGCCTGGCGAGATAAGTTAAGCATTTTCAGTTAATTGAGAATTGATTCCAAAGCTTTCCTCAATGCCAATGAGTTATTACTGCCGAAAATCTGATATAGCGGGTAAGTCAGTATGTGAATGAGGTAAGCATTGCGGGTAAATCGACATTGATTTCCAAAGATTTGTTGAATGCTAATCAGTCTCTTTTGCCAAAAGACTGATATTTCGGCACGGTATATGGCTGGATGAGGTAAGCATTTTGAGTAACTCCAGAATTGAGTCCAAAGATTTCCTCAATGCCAATGAAACCTTACTCGCCACAATTCTGACATTGCGGCAAAGTACATATCTCGATGGGTTAAGCATTTTAGTCAATCCACATTTGATTGCAAGGATTCGCAATTTGCTCTTCTGCAAGTTGCATGGCGAGATAAGTTAAGCATTTTCAGTTAATTGAGAATTGATTCCAAAGCTTTCCTCAATGCCAATGAGTTATTACTGCCGAAAGTCTGATATAGCGGGTAAGTCAGTATGTGAATGAGGGAAGCATTGCGGGTAAATCGACATTGATTTCCAAAGATTTGTTGAATGCTAATCAGTCTCTTTTGCCAAAAGACTGATATTTCGGCACGGTATATGGCTGGATGAGGTGAGCGTTTTGAGTAACTCCAGAATTGAGTCCAAAGATTTCCTCAATGCCAATGAAACCTTACTCGCCACAATTCTGACATTGCGGCAAAGTACATATCTCGATGGGTTAAGCATTTTAGTCAATCCACATTTGATTGCAAGGATTCGCAATTTGCTCTTCTGCAAGTTGCATGGCGAGATACGTTAAGCATTTTCAGTTAATTGAGAATTGATTCCAAAGCTTTCCTCAATGCCAATGAGTTATTACTGCCGAAAATCTCATATAGCGGGTAAGTCAGTATGTGAATGAGGGAAGCATTGCGGGTAAATCGACATTGATTTCCAAAGATTTGTTGAATGCCAATCAGTCTCTTTTGCCAAAAGTCTGATATTTCGGCACGGTATATGGCTGGATGAGGTAAGCATTTTGAGTAACTCCAGAATTGAGTCCAAAGATTTCCTCAATGCCAATGAGCTTTTATCGCCAGAAATCTGATCTTGATGCGAAGTGCATATCCGGATGAGGTAAGCATATTGAGTAACCCCAGAGTTGATCCCAAAGATTTCCTCAACACAAATGAAACCTTACTCGCCACCAACCTGATGATTGACGCAAAGTGATTGACGCAAATTAGGGTTAGGGTTAGGGGTTAGGGTTGGGGTTAGGTTTAGGGGTTAGGGGTTGGGGTTAGGGTTAGGGGTTTAGGATAAGGGTTAGGGGTTAGGGCTAGGGGTTAAGGGTTTAGGGTTAGGGTTGGGTTAGGGGTTAGGGTTGGGTTGGGGTTTAGGGTTAGGGGTTCGGGCTAGGGGTTAGGGTTAGGGGTTCGGGTTGGGGGTTAGGGTTTTAGGGGTTAGGGTTTAGGGTTAGGGGTTGGGTTAGGGTTAGGGTTAGGGGTTAGGGTTACCGTTTAGGGGTTAGGGTTAGGGTTTGGTGTTAGGGGTAGTGTTAGGATGAGGGTTTAGGGGTAGGGTTATGGGTTAGGGTTAGGGTTAGGGGTTAGGGTTTAGGGGTAGGGTTGGGTTAGGGGTTAGGGTTGGGGTTAGGGTTCGGGTTAGGGTTAGGGGTAGGGGTTAGGATTAGGAGTTCGGGTTAGGGGTTGGGGGTTAGGGGTAGAGGTAGGGTTAGGGGTTAGAGTTGGGGTTAGGGTTAGGGTTAGGGGTTATGTTTAGGGGTTAGGGTTAGGGGTAAGGGTTAGGATTAGGGGTTAGGGGTTAGGGTTCGGGTTAGCGGTTTAGGGTTAGGGCTAGGTGTTAGGGGTTAGGGTTTAGGGGTAGGGTTTGGTTAGGGGTTAGGGTTGGGGTTCGGGTTAGGGTTCGGGGTAGGGTTAGGGTTAGGAGTGAGGGGTAGGGGTTAGGATTAGGAGTTCGGGTTAGGGGTTGGGGGTTAGCGGTAGAGGTAGGGTGAGGGGTTAGAGTTGGGGTTAGGGTTAGGGGTTAGGTTTAGGGGTTAGTTTTAGGGGTTAGGGTTAACTTTAGGGTTAGGGTTTAGGGTTCGGCGTAGGGTTAGGGTGAGGGGTTAGGGTTAGGGATAGGGTTAGGGGTTAGGTTTAGGATTAGGGTTAGGGTTAGGGTTAGGGGTTAGGGTTAGGGGTTAGGGTTTGGGGTTAGGGTTGGGGTTAGTGTTAGGGTTAGGGGTTAGGGTTAGTGTTAGGGGTTAGGGTTTGGGGCTAGAGTTGGGGTTAGTGTTAGGGTTAGGGGTAAGGGTTAGGATTAGGGGTTAGGGGTTAGGGTTAGGGTTAGCGGTTTAGGGTTAGGGCTAGGTTTTCGGGGTTAGGGTTTAGGGGTAGGGTTTGGTTAGGGGTTAGGGTTGGGGTTAGGGTCCGGGTTAGGGGTAGGGTTAGGATTAGGAGTTAGGGGTAGGGGTTAGGATTAGGAGTTCGGGTTAGGGGTTGGGGGTTAGCGGCAGAGGTAGGGTTAGGGGTTAGAGTTGGGGTTAGGGTTAGGGGTTAGATTTAGGGGTTAGTTTTAGGGGTTAGGGTTAGCTTTAGGGTTAGGGTTTAGGGTTCGGCGTAGTAACCCTACGTTAGGGGTAAGGGTTAGGGTTAGGGTTAGCCGTTAGGGTTAGGGTTAGGGTTAGGGTTAGGGTTAGGGTTAGGGTTAGGGGTTGGGGGTTAGATTTGGAGTTAGGGTTCGGATTAGGGTTAGGGTTAGGGGTTTGGGTTGGGGTTAGGTTAAGGGGTTAGGGGTTGGGGTTAGGGTTAGGGGTTTAGGATAAGGGTTCGGAGTTAGGGCTAGGGGTTAGGGTTTAGGGTTAGGGTTGGGTTAGGGGTTAGGGTTGGGTTGGGGGTTAGGGTTAGGGTTTAGGGTTAGGGGTTGGGTTAGGGTTAGGGTTAGGGGTTAGGGTTTAGGGGTTAGGGTTAGGGTTTGGTGTTAGGGGTAGAGTTAGGATGAGGGTTTAGGGGTAGGGTTATGGGTTAGGGGTTAGGGTTGGGGTTAGGGTTTAGTGATAGGGTTGGGTGAGGGGTTAGGGTTGGGGTTAGGGTTCGGATTAGGGGTAGGGTTAGGGTTAGGGTTAGGGGTAGGGGTTAGGATAAGGAGTTCGCGTTAGGGGTTGGGGGTTAGGGGTAGAGGTAGTGTTAGGGGTTAGAGTTGGGGTTAGGGTTAGGGTTAGGGGTTAGGGTTAGGGTTAGGGTTAGGGTTAGGGTTAGGGGTTAGGTTTAGGGGTTAGAGTTAGAGGTTAGGTGTAGGGTTAGTGGTTAGGGTTAGAGGTTAGTGTTGGGGTTAGGGTTAGGGGTTAGAGTTAGGGGTTAGGGTTAGGGTTGGTTTAGGGGTTAGGGTTGGGGGTTCGGGGTTTAGGGTTAGGGGTTAGGGCTAGGGGGTTAGGGTTTAGGGGTAGGGTTGGGTGAGGGGTTAGGGTTGGGGTTGGGTTTAGGGTTAGGGGTTAGGGTTAGGGGTTAAGGCTAGGGGTTAGGGTTAGGGGTTTGGGTAAGTGGCTTGTGGTTAGGGTTAGGTGTTTAGGGTTAGTGTTAGGGGTTACGGTTAGGGTATAGGGGTAGGGTTGGGTTAGGGGTTAGGGTTGGGGTTGGGGTTAGGGTTCGGGTTAGGGGTAGGGTTAGGGTGAGGGGTTAGGGCTAGGGGTTAGGGTTCGGAGTTCGGGTTAGGGGTTGGGGGTTAGGGGTAGAGTTAGGCCTAGGGCTTAGAGTTGGGGTTAGGGTTAGCGTTAGGGGTTAGGTTTAGGGGTTAGTTTTAGGCGATAGGGTTAGCTTTAGTGTTAGGGGTAGGGCTAGGGTGAGGGGTTAGGGATAGGGGCTAGGGTTAGGGTTAGGGGGTAGGGTTAGAATTAAGGGTTGGGGTTAGGGTTAGCGTTAGTGGTGATGGGTTAGGGTTAGGGGTTGGGGGTTAGATTTGGAGTTAGGGTTCGGATTAGGGTTAGGGTTAGGGGTTAGGGTTGGGGTTAGGTTAAGGGGTTAGGGGTTGGGGTTAGGGTTAGGGGTTTAGGATAAGGGTTCGGAGTTAGGGCTAGGGGTTAGGGTTTAGGGTTAGGGTTGGGTTAGGGGTTAGGGTTGGGTTGGGGGTTAGGGTTAGGGTTTAGGGTTAGCGGTTGGGTTAGGGTTAGGGTTAGGGGTTAGGGTTTAGGGGTTAGCGTTAGGGTTTGGTGTTAGGGGTAGAGTTAGGATGAGGGTTTAGGGGTAGGGTTATGGGTTAGGGTTAGGTTAGGGGTTAGGGTTGGGGTTAGGGTTTAGGGATAGGGTTGGGTGAGGGGTTAGGGTTGGGGTTAGGGTTCGGATTAGGGGTAGGGTTAGGGTTAGGGTTAGGGGTAGGGGTTAGGATAAGGAGTTCGCGTTAGGGGTTGGGGGTTAGGGGTAGAGGTAGTGTTAGGGGTTAGAGTTGGGGTTAGGGTTAGGGTTAGGGGTTATGTTTAAGGGTTAGGGTTAGGGTTTGGGGTTAGAGTTGGCGTTAGTGTTAGGGTTAGGGGTTAGGGTTAGTGTTAGGGGTTAGGGTTTGGGGCTAGGTGTTAGGGGTTAGGGTTTAGGGGTCGGGTTTGGGTTAGGGGTAGGGTTAGGGTTAGGAGTTAGGGGTAGTGGTTAGGATTAGGAGTTCGGGTTCGGGGTTGGGGGTTAGCGGTAGAGGTAGGGTTAGGGGTTAGAGTTGGGGTTAGGGTTAGGGGTTAGGTTTAGGGGTTAGTTTTAGGGGTTAGGGTTAGCTTTAGGGTTAAGGGTTAGGGTTTAGGGTTCGGCGTAGGGTTAGGGTTAGGGTTAGGGCTAGGGTTAGGCTGAGGGTTTAGGGGTAGGGTTATGGGTTAGGGTTAGGTTAGGGGTTAGGGTTAGGGGTTAGGGTTTAAGGGTAGGGTTGGGTGAGGGGTTAGGGTTGGGGTTAGGGTTCGGATTAGGGGTAGGGTTAGGGTTAGGGTTAGGGGTAGGGGTTAGGATTAGGAGTTCGGGTTAGGGGTTGGGTGTTAGGGGTAGAGGTAGGGTTAGGGGTTAGAGTTGAGGTTAGGGTTAGGGTTAGGGGTTATGTTTAGGGGTTAGGGTTAGGGGTTTGGGTTAGGGGTTCGTGTTTGGGGTTAGAGTTGGGGTTAGTGTTAGGGTTAGGGGTTAGGGTTAGTGTTAGGGGTTAGAGTTGCGGTTAGTGTTAGGGTTAGGGGTAAGGGTTAGGATTAGGGGTTAGGGGTTAGGGTTAGCGGTTTAGGGTTAGGGCTAGGTGTTAGGGGTTAGGGTTTAGGGGTAGGGTTTGGTTAGGGGTTAGGGTTGGGGTTAGAGTTCAGGTTAGGGGAAGGGTTAGGGTTAGGAGTTAGGGGTCGGGGTTAGGATTAGGAGTTCGGGTTAGGGGTTGGGGGTTAGCGGTAGAGGTAGGGTTAGGGGTTAGAGTTGGGGTTAGGGTTAGGGTTAGGGTTAGGGTTAGGGTTAGGGTTAGGGTTAGGGTTAGGGTTAGGGTTAGGGTTAGGGTTAGGGTTAGGGTTAGGGTTTGGTGTTAGGGGTAGAGTTAGGATGAGGGTTTAGGGGTAGGGTTATGGGTTAGGGTTAGGTTAGGGGTTAGGGTTGGGGTTAGGGTTAGGGTTAGGGTTAGGGTTAGGGTTAGGGTTAGGGTTAGGGTTAGGGTTAGGGTTAGGGTTAGGGGTTATGTTTAAGGGTTAGGGTTAGGGTTTGGGGTTAGAGTTGGCGTTAGTGTTAGGGTTAGGGGTTAGGGTTAGTGTTAGGGGTTAGGGTTTGGGGCTAGGTGTTAGGGGTTAGGGTTTAGGGGTCGGGTTTGGGTTAGGGGTAGGGTTAGGGTTAGGAGTTAGGGGTAGTGGTTAGGATTAGGAGTTCGGGTTCGGGGTTGGGGGTTAGCGGTAGAGGTAGGGTTAGGGGTTAGAGTTGGGGTTAGGGTTAGGGGTTAGGTTTAGGGGTTAGTTTTAGGGGTTAGGGTTAGCTTTAGGGTTAAGGGTTAGGGTTTAGGGTTCGGCGTAGGGTTAGGGTTAGGGTTAGGGCTAGGGTTAGGCTGAGGGTTTAGGGGTAGGGTTATGGGTTAGGGTTAGGTTAGGGGTTAGGGTTAGGGGTTAGGGTTTAAGGGTAGGGTTGGGTGAGGGGTTAGGGTTGGGGTTAGGGTTCGGATTAGGGGTAGGGTTAGGGTTAGGGTTAGGGGTAGGGGTTAGGATTAGGAGTTCGGGTTAGGGGTTGGGTGTTAGGGGTAGAGGTAGGGTTAGGGGTTAGAGTTGAGGTTAGGGTTAGGGTTAGGGGTTATGTTTAGGGGTTAGGGTTAGGGGTTTGGGTTAGGGGTTCGTGTTTGGGGTTAGAGTTGGGGTTAGTGTTAGGGTTAGGGGTTAGGGTTAGTGTTAGGGGTTAGAGTTGCGGTTAGTGTTAGGGTTAGGGGTAAGGGTTAGGATTAGGGGTTAGGGGTTAGGGTTAGCGGTTTAGGGTTAGGGCTAGGTGTTAGGGGTTAGGGTTTAGGGGTAGGGTTTGGTTAGGGGTTAGGGTTGGGGTTAGAGTTCAGGTTAGGGGAAGGGTTAGGGTTAGGAGTTAGGGGTCGGGGTTAGGATTAGGAGTTCGGGTTAGGGGTTGGGGGTTAGCGGTAGAGGTAGGGTTAGGGGTTAGAGTTGGGGTTAGGGTTAGGGGTTAGGTTTAGGGGTTAGTTTTAGGGGTTAGGGTTAGCTTTAGGGTTAGGGTTTAGGGTTCGGCGTAGGGTTAGAGTGAGGGGTAAGGGTTTGGGTTCGGGATAGGGGTAGGGGTTAGGGTTAGGATTAGGGTTAGGGGTAGGGTTAAGTTTAGGGTTATGGCTTAGGGTTAGGGGCTAGGGTTAGGTTAGGGTTAGGGTTAGGGTTAGGGGTAGGGTTTAGGGTTAGGGGTTAAGTTTAGGGTTTAGTAGTTAGCGTTAGGGTTAGGGGTTAGGGTTAGGAGTTAGGGTTAGGGGTTAGGGGTTCGGGTTAGGCGTTAGGGGTTCGGGTTAGGGGTTACGGGGAGGGTTAGTGTTAGAGTTAGGGGTCTGGGTTGGGGTTGGGGTTAGGGATAGGGTTAGGGTTAGGGGTTCGGGTTAGGGGTTAGGGTTAGACTACGGGTTAGGGTTGGGGTTAGGGTTAGTGTTCGGGGTTAGGTTTAGGGGTTAGGGTTAGGGGTTAGGGTTCGGAGTTCGGGTTAGGGGTTAGGGGTAGAGTTAGGCCTAGGGCTTAGAGTTGGGGTTAGGGTTAGCGTTAGGGGTTAGGTTTAGGGGTTAGTTTTAGGGGATAGGGTTAGCGTTAGGGTAAGGGTTAGGGGTAGGGCTAGGGTGAGGGGTTAGGGATAGGGGCTAGGGTTAGCGTTAGGGTGTAGGGTTAGGATTAAGGGTTGGGGTCAGGGTTAGGGTTAGTGGTGAGGGGTTAGGGTTAGGGGTTGGGGGTTAGATTTGGAGTTAGGGTTCGGATTAGGGTTAGGGGTTAGGGGTTGGGGTTAGCGTTAGGGGTTTAGGATAAGGGTTCGGGTTTAGGGCTAGGGGTTAGGGGTTAGGGTTAGGGTTGGGTTCGGGGTTAAGGTTGGGTTGGGGGTTAGGGTTAGGGATTCGGGCTAGGGGTTAGGATTAGGGGTTCGGGTTGGGGGTTAGGGTTTTAGGGGTTAGGGTTTAGGGTTAGGGGTTGGGTTAGGGTTAGGG
The DNA here is from genome assembly GCF_964213995.1 of Mustelus asterias. Lineage (NCBI taxonomy): Eukaryota > Metazoa > Chordata > Chondrichthyes > Carcharhiniformes > Triakidae > Mustelus > Mustelus asterias. The sequence continues at coordinate 39,868,119 of NC_135825.1, read as the reverse complement.
TTAGGGTTTAGGGGTTAGGGTTAGGGTTTGCTGTTAGGGGTAGTGTTAGGATGAGGGTTTAGGGGTAGGGTTATGGGTTAGGGTTAGGTTAGGGGTTAGGGTTAGGGGTTAGGGTTTAGGGATAGGGTTGGGTGAGGGGTTAGGGTTAGGGTTAGGGTTAGGAGTTACGCTTAGGGTTAGTGGTTAGTGTTAGGGGTTAGTGTTGGGGTTAGGGTTAGGGTTATGCGTTAGGGCTGGGTTAGGGTTAGGGTTTAGGGGTTAGGGTTTGGTGTTCGGGGTAGTGTTAGGATGAGGGTTTAGGGGTAGGGTTATGGGTTAGGGTTAGGGTTAGGTTAGGGGTTAGGGGTTAGGGGTAGGGTTAGGGGTATGGGTTAGTGTTAGCGGTTAGGGTTAGGGATAGGGTTAGGGGTTAGGGTTAGGCGTTACGGTTAGGGTTAGTGGTTAGGGTTAGGGGTTAGTGTTGGGGTTAGGGTTATGGGTTAGGGCTGGGTTAGGGTTAGGTTTAGGGGTGAGGCTTAGGGGTTAGGGGTTCGGGTTAGGGGTTCGGGTTAGGGTTAGGGTTGGGGTTAGGGGTTATGGTTAGGGGGTAGGGTTCGGTTTAGCGTTATGGGTTAGGGTTAGTGTTAGGGTTAAGTTTAGGTTTAGGGTTAGGGTTAGTGGATAGGGTTCGGGATTGGGTTAGGGTTAGGGTTAGGGTTAGGGTTAGGGCTAGGGTTAGGGTTAGGTTTAGGGGTTGGGGTTAGGGTTAGGGTTTAGGGGTTAGGGTTTAGGGTTAGGGGTAGGGTTAGGGTGAGGGGTTAGGGGTAGGGTTATGGGTTAGGTGTTAGGGTTAGGCGTTACGGTTAGCGTTAGTGGTTACGGTTAGGGGTTAGTGTTGGGGTTAGGGTTAGGGCTGGGTTAGGGTTAGGGTTAGGGTTAGGGTTAGGGTTAGGGTTAGGGTTAGGGTTAGGGCTAGGTGTTAGGGGTTAGGGTTTAGGGGTAGGGTTTGGTTAGGGGTTAGGGTTGGGGTTAGAGTTCAGGTTAGGGGAAGGGTTAGGGTTAGGAGTTAGGGGTCGGGGTTAGGATTAGGAGTTCGGGTTAGGGGTTGGGGGTTAGCGGTAGAGGTAGGGTTAGGGGTTAGAGTTGGGGTTAGGGTTAGGGGTTAGGTTTAGGGGTTAGTTTTAGGGGTTAGGGTTAGCTTTAGGGTTAGGGTTTAGGGTTCGGCGTAGGGTTAGAGTGAGGGGTAAGGGTTTGGGTTCGGGATAGGGGTAGGGGTTAGGGTTAGGATTAGGGTTAGGGGTAGGGTTAAGTTTAGGGTTATGGCTTAGGGTTAGGGGCTAGGGTTAGGTTAGGGTTAGGGTTAGGGTTAGGGGTAGGGTTTAGGGTTAGGGGTTAAGTTTAGGGTTTAGTAGTTAGCGTTAGGGTTAGGGGTTAGGGTTAGGAGTTAGGGTTAGGGGTTAGGGGTTCGGGTTAGGCGTTAGGGGTTCGGGTTAGGGGTTACGGGGAGGGTTAGTGTTAGAGTTAGGGGTCTGGGTTGGGGTTGGGGTTAGGGATAGGGTTAGGGTTAGGGGTTCGGGTTAGGGGTTAGGGTTAGACTACGGGTTAGGGTTGGGGTTAGGGTTAGTGTTCGGGGTTAGGTTTAGGGGTTAGGGTTAGGGGTTAGGGTTCGGAGTTCGGGTTAGGGGTTAGGGGTAGAGTTAGGCCTAGGGCTTAGAGTTGGGGTTAGGGTTAGCGTTAGGGGTTAGGTTTAGGGGTTAGTTTTAGGGGATAGGGTTAGCGTTAGGGTAAGGGTTAGGGGTAGGGCTAGGGTGAGGGGTTAGGGATAGGGGCTAGGGTTAGCGTTAGGGTGTAGGGTTAGGATTAAGGGTTGGGGTCAGGGTTAGGGTTAGTGGTGAGGGGTTAGGGTTAGGGGTTGGGGGTTAGATTTGGAGTTAGGGTTCGGATTAGGGTTAGGGGTTAGGGGTTGGGGTTAGCGTTAGGGGTTTAGGATAAGGGTTCGGGTTTAGGGCTAGGGGTTAGGGGTTAGGGTTAGGGTTGGGTTCGGGGTTAAGGTTGGGTTGGGGGTTAGGGTTAGGGATTCGGGCTAGGGGTTAGGATTAGGGGTTCGGGTTGGGGGTTAGGGTTTTAGGGGTTAGGGTTTAGGGTTAGGGGTTGGGTTAGGGTTAGGGTTAGGGTTTAGGGGTTAGGGTTAGGGTTTGCTGTTAGGGGTAGTGTTAGGATGAGGGTTTAGGGGTAGGGTTATGGGTTAGGGTTAGGTTAGGGGTTAGGGTTAGGGGTTAGGGTTTAGGGATAGGGTTGGGTGAGGGGTTAGGGTTAGGGTTAGGGTTAGGAGTTACGCTTAGGGTTAGTGGTTAGTGTTAGGGGTTAGTGTTGGGGTTAGGGTTAGGGTTATGCGTTAGGGCTGGGTTAGGGTTAGGGTTTAGGGGTTAGGGTTTGGTGTTCGGGGTAGTGTTAGGATGAGGGTTTAGGGGTAGGGTTATGGGTTAGGGTTAGGGTTAGGTTAGGGGTTAGGGGTTAGGGGTAGGGTTAGGGGTATGGGTTAGTGTTAGCGGTTAGGGTTAGGGATAGGGTTAGGGGTTAGGGTTAGGCGTTACGGTTAGGGTTAGTGGTTAGGGTTAGGGGTTAGTGTTGGGGTTAGGGTTATGGGTTAGGGCTGGGTTAGGGTTAGGTTTAGGGGTGAGGCTTAGGGGTTAGGGGTTCGGGTTAGGGGTTCGGGTTAGGGTTGGGGTTAGGGGTTATGGTTAGGGGGTAGGGTTCGGTTTAGCGTTATGGGTTAGGGTTAGTGTTAGGGTTAAGTTTAGGTTTAGGGTTAGGGTTAGTGGATAGGGTTCGGGATTGGGTTAGGGTTAGGGTTAGGGTTAGGGTTAGGGCTAGGGTTAGGGTTAGGTTTAGGGGTTGGGGTTAGGGTTAGGGTTTAGGGGTTAGGGTTTAGGGTTAGGGGTAGGGTTAGGGTGAGGGGTTAGGGGTAGGGTTATGGGTTAGGTGTTAGGGTTAGGCGTTACGGTTAGCGTTAGTGGTTACGGTTAGGGGTTAGTGTTGGGGTTAGGGTTAGGGCTGGGTTAGGGTTAGGGTTAGGGTTAGGGTTAGGGTTAGGGTTAGGGTTAGGGTTAGGGCTAGGTGTTAGGGGTTAGGGTTTAGGGGTAGGGTTTGGTTAGGGGTTAGGGTTGGGGTTAGAGTTCAGGTTAGGGGAAGGGTTAGGGTTAGGAGTTAGGGGTCGGGGTTAGGATTAGGAGTTCGGGTTAGGGGTTGGGGGTTAGCGGTAGAGGTAGGGTTAGGGGTTAGAGTTGGGGTTAGGGTTAGGGGTTAGGTTTAGGGGTTAGTTTTAGGGGTTAGGGTTAGCTTTAGGGTTAGGGTTTAGGGTTCGGCGTAGGGTTAGAGTGAGGGGTAAGGGTTTGGGTTCGGGATAGGGGTAGGGGTTAGGGTTAGGATTAGGGTTAGGGGTAGGGTTAAGTTTAGGGTTATGGCTTAGGGTTAGGGGCTAGGGTTAGGTTAGGGTTAGGGTTAGGGTTAGGGGTAGGGTTTAGGGTTAGGGGTTAAGTTTAGGGTTTAGTAGTTAGCGTTAGGGTTAGGGGTTAGGGTTAGGAGTTAGGGTTAGGGGTTAGGGGTTCGGGTTAGGCGTTAGGGGTTCGGGTTAGGGGTTACGGGGAGGGTTAGTGTTAGAGTTAGGGGTCTGGGTTGGGGTTGGGGTTAGGGATAGGGTTAGGGTTAGGGGTTCGGGTTAGGGGTTAGGGTTAGACTACGGGTTAGGGTTGGGGTTAGGGTTAGTGTTCGGGGTTAGGTTTAGGGGTTAGGGTTAGGGGTTAGGGTTCGGAGTTCGGGTTAGGGGTTAGGGGTAGAGTTAGGCCTAGGGCTTAGAGTTGGGGTTAGGGTTAGCGTTAGGGGTTAGGTTTAGGGGTTAGTTTTAGGGGATAGGGTTAGCGTTAGGGTAAGGGTTAGGGGTAGGGCTAGGGTGAGGGGTTAGGGATAGGGGCTAGGGTTAGCGTTAGGGTGTAGGGTTAGGATTAAGGGTTGGGGTCAGGGTTAGGGTTAGTGGTGAGGGGTTAGGGTTAGGGGTTGGGGGTTAGATTTGGAGTTAGGGTTCGGATTAGGGTTAGGGGTTAGGGGTTGGGGTTAGCGTTAGGGGTTTAGGATAAGGGTTCGGGTTTAGGGCTAGGGGTTAGGGGTTAGGGTTAGGGTTGGGTTCGGGGTTAAGGTTGGGTTGGGGGTTAGGGTTAGGGATTCGGGCTAGGGGTTAGGATTAGGGGTTCGGGTTGGGGGTTAGGGTTTTAGGGGTTAGGGTTTAGGGTTAGGGGTTGGGTTAGGGTTAGGGTTAGGGTTTAGGGGTTAGGGTTAGGGTTTGCTGTTAGGGGTAGTGTTAGGATGAGGGTTTAGGGGTAGGGTTATGGGTTAGGGTTAGGTTAGGGGTTAGGGTTAGGGGTTAGGGTTTAGGGATAGGGTTGGGTGAGGGGTTAGGGTTAGGGTTAGGGTTAGGAGTTACGCTTAGGGTTAGTGGTTAGTGTTAGGGGTTAGTGTTGGGGTTAGGGTTAGGGTTATGCGTTAGGGCTGGGTTAGGGTTAGGGTTTAGGGGTTAGGGTTAGGGTTTGGTGTTCGGGGTAGTGTTAGGATGAGGGTTTAGGGGTAGGGTTATGGGTTAGGGTTAGGGTTAGGTTAGGGGTTAGGGGTTAGGGGTAGGGTTAGGGGTATGGGTTAGTGTTAGCGGTTAGGGTTAGGGATAGGGTTAGGGGTTAGGGTTAGGCGTTACGGTTAGGGTTAGTGGTTAGGGTTAGGGGTTAGTGTTGGGGTTAGGGTTATGGGTTAGGGCTGGGTTAGGGTTAGGTTTAGGGGTGAGGCTTAGGGGTTAGGGGTTCGGGTTAGGGGTTCGGGTTAGGGTTAGGGTTGGGGTTAGGGGTTATGGTTAGGGGGTAGGGTTCGGTTTAGCGTTATGGGTTAGGGTTAGTGTTAGGGTTAAGTTTAGGTTTAGGGTTAGGGTTAGTGGATAGGGTTCGGGATTGGGTTAGGGTTAGGGTTAGGGTTAGGGTTAGGGCTAGGGTTAGGGTTAGGTTTAGGGGTTGGGGTTAGGGTTAGGGTTTAGGGGTTAGGGTTTAGGGTTAGGGGTAGGGTTAGGGTGAGGGGTTAGGGGTAGGGTTATGGGTTAGGTGTTAGGGTTAGGCGTTACGGTTAGCGTTAGTGGTTACGGTTAGGGGTTAGTGTTGGGGTTAGGGTTAGGGCTGGGTTAGGGTTAGGGGTTAGGGTTAGGGGTTAGGTTTAGGGTTTAGGGGTTAGGGTTAGGGGTTAGGGGTTCGGGTTAGGGTTAGGGTTAGGGGTTACGGGTAGGGTTAGAGGTCTGGGTTGGGGTTAGGGATAGGGTAGGGTTGGGGATAGGGTTAGGGGTTATGGTTAGGGGTTAGGGTTAGGTTTAGCGTTATGGGTTAGGGTTAGTGTTAGGTTTAGGGTTAGGGTTAGGGGATAGGGTTAGTGTTGGTGTTAGGTTAGTGTTAGGGGTTAGGGTTAGGGGTTCGGGTTAGGGTTGGGTTTTGGGTTAGGGGTTGGGGTTAGGGTTAGGTGTTAGCGTTAGGGGTTGGGTTTGTGTTTAGGGTTAGGGGTTACGGTTAGGGTTAGGGGTTGGGGTTAAGTGTTAGGGTTAGGGGTTGGGGTTAGGGGTTAGGTGTTAGGGGTTGGGTTTGTGTTTAGGGTTAGGGGTTACGGTTATGGTTAGGTGTTAGGAATAGGAATTAGGGGTAGGGTAAGGGCTAGGGTTGGGGTTAGGGGTTAGGGTTAGGGGATAGGGTTAGGGGTTAGGGCTAGGGGTTCGGGTTAGGGGTTCGGGTTAGGGGTTGGGGGTTAGGGGTTAGGGGTAGGGGTAGGGTTAGGGGTTCGGGTTAGGGTTAGGGGTTAGTGTTAGGGGTTAGGGTTAGGGTTAGGGTTTAGGGTCAGGGTTAGGGGTAGGGTTAGGGTTAGTGTTAGGGTTTGGGGTTAGAGTTGGGGTTAGGGTTGGGTTAGGGGTTAGGGTTGGGGTTAGGGTTAGGGGTTAGGGGTTAGGATTAGGGGTTGGGGGTTAGGGGTTAGGGGTTTAGGGTTAGGGTTTAGGGGTAGGGTTGGGTTAGGGGTTAGGGTTGGGTTTGGGGTTAGAGTTAGGGGTTATGTTTGGGGGTTAGGGTTCGGGGTTAGAGTTAGGGGTTAGGGTTAGGGTTGGTTTAGGGGTTAGGGTTGGGGGTTAGGGGCTAGGGGTTAGGGTTTAGGGTTAGGGTTAGGGGTTAGGGTTAGGGTTAGGGTTAGGGTTAGGGTTAGGGTTAGGGTTAGGGGTTAGGGTTAGTCTTAGGGGTTATGGTTAGGGGTTAGGGTTCGGGTTAGGGTTAGCGTTAGGGGTTACGGGTAGGGTTAGTGGTCTGGGTTGGGGTTAGGGATAGGGTAGGGTTGGGGTTAGGGTTAGGGGTTACGGTTAGGGGTTAGGGTTAGGTTTAGCGTTATGGGTTAGGGTTAGTGTTAGGGTTAGGGGATAGGGTTAGGGATTAGGGGTTAGAGTTAGGGTTAGGGGTTACGTTTAGGGGTTAGGGTTTAGGGGTTAGCGTTAGGGTTAGGGGTAGGGTTAGTGTGAGGGATTAGGGGTAGGTTTATAGGTTAGGGTTAGGTTGAGGGGTTAGATTTAAGGGTTAGGGTTTAGGGGTTAGGTTTTAGGGTTCGGGGTAGGGTTAGTGTGAGGGGTTAGGGGTAGGGTTATGCGTTAGCGTTAGGTGTTAGGGTTAGGCATTACGGTTAGGGATAGTGGTTAGGGTTAGGGGTTAGTGTTGGGGTTAGGGTTAGGGTTAGGCGTTAGGGCTGGGTTAGGGCCAGGGGTTAAGTTTAGGGTTTAGGGTTAGGGGTCTGGGTTGGGGTTAGGGATAGGGTAGGGTTGGGGTTAGGGGTTATGGTTAGGGGTTAGGGTAAGGTTTAGCGTTATGGGTTAGGGTTAGGGTTAGGTTTAGGGTTAGGGTTAGGGGTTAGGGTTAGTTTTAGGGGTTAGGGTTAGGGGTTAGGGGTTGGGGGTTAGGGTTAGGGTTTAGGGTTAGGTTTAGGGGTTCCGGGTTAGGGTTAGGGGTTAGGGTTGGGGGTTAGGGTTAGGGGTTAAGGGTTAGGGGTTGGGGGTTAGGGTTTAGGGGTAGGGTTGGGTTAGGGGTTAGGGTTGGGGTTAGGGTTCGGATTAGGGGTAGGGTTAGGGTTAGGGGTAGGGGTTAGGATTAGGAGTTCGGGTTAGGGGTTGGGGGTTAGGGGTAGAGGTAGGGTTAGGGGTTAGAGTTGGGGTTAGGGTTAGGGTTACGGGTTAGGTTTAGGGGTTAGTTTTAAGTGTTAGGGTTAGCTTTAGGGTTAGGGTTAGGGGTATGGTTAGGGTTAGGGTTAGGGTTAGGGTTAGGGGTATGGTTAGGGTGAGGGGTAAGGGTTAGGGTTAGGTTTAGGGTTAAGGGTTAGGGTTCGCATTAGGGGTTAGGGTTGGGGTTGGGGTTCGGGGTAGGGGTTAGGATTAGTAGTTCAGGTTAGGGGTTGGGGGTTTGGGGTAGAGGTAGGGTTAGGGGTTAGAGTTGGGGTTAGGGTTAGGGGTTTGGTTTAGGGGTTAGTTTTAGGGGTTAGGGTTAGGGTTAGGTTTCGGGTTAGGGTTAAGGGTTAGGGTTAGGGGTTAGGGTTAGGATTAGGGGTTAGGGTTAAGTTTAGGGTTATGGGTTAGTGTTAGGGGTTAGGGTTAGGCGTAGGGATAGGGATTAGAGGTTGGGGGTTAGAGTTGGGGTTAGGGTGAGTGGTTAGGTTTAGCGGTTACGGGTTAGGGTTAGGGTTTTAGGGTTTAGGGTGAGGGATAGGGTTAGGGTGAGGGGTTAGGGGTAGCGTTATGGCTTAGGGTTAGGGGTTAGGTTTAGGGGTTAGGGTTAGGGGTTAGGGTTAGGGGTAGTGTTAGGGTGACGGTTAAGGGGTAGGGTTATGGGTTAGGGTTAGGTTAGGGGTTAGGGGTAGGGTTAGGGTTATTGGTTAGTGTTAGCGGTTAGGGATAGCGTTAGGGGTTAGGGTTAGCGTTAGGTGTTAGGGTTAGCGTTAGGCGTTACGGTTAGGGTTAGTGGTTAGGGTTAGGTTTAGGGGTTAGTGTTGGGGTTAGGGTTAGGGTAAGGGGTTAGGGTTAGGGGTTAGGGCTGGGTTAGGGGTTAGGGTTAGGGTTTGGGGTTAGGGTTAGGTTTAGGGGTTAGGGTTAGGGGTTAGGGGTTCGGGTTAGGGCTTATGGTTAGCGTTAGGGTTAGGGGTTACGGGTAGGGTTAGTGGTCTGGGTTGGGGTTAGGGATAGGGTCGGGTTGGGGTTAGGGGTTAGGGTTAGGTTTAGCGTTATGGGTTAGGGTTAGGGGATAGGGTTAGGGTTAGGGATTAGAGTTAGGGTTTAGGTTTAGGGGTTAGGGTTAGGGGTAGGGTTAGTGTGAGGGTTTAGGGGTAGGTTTATGGGTTAGGGTTAGGTTTAGGGGTTAGATTTAGGGGTTAGGGTTTAGGGGTTAGGTCTTAGGGTTCGGGGTAGGGTTAGGGTGAGGGGTTAGGGGTCGGGTTATGGGTTAGGGATGGGGGTTAGGGTTAGGCATTACGGTTAGGGTTAGTGGTTAGGGTTAGGGGTTAGTGTTGGGGTTAGGGTTAGGGGTTAGGGCTGGGTTAGGGCCAGGGGTTAGGTTTAGGGTTTAGGGGTTAGGGGTCTGGGTTGGGGTTAGGGATAGGGTAGGGTTGGGGTTAGGGTTAGGGGTTATGGTTAGGGGTTAGGGTAAGGTTTAGCGTTGTGGGTTAGGGTTAGGGTTAGGGTTAGGTTTAGCGGTTAGGGGTTAGCGTTAGGGGTTGGCGTTAGGGGTTGGGGTTTAGGGTTCGGGTTTAGGGTTAGGTTTAGGGGTTACGGGTTAGGGCTAGGGGTTAGGGTTGGGGGTTAGGGTTAGGGGTAGGGGTTAAGGGTTAGGGTTAGGGGTTGGGGGTTAGGGTTTAGGGGTAGGGTTGGGTTGGGGTTAGGGTTGGGGTTAGGGTTCGGATTAGGGGTAGGGTTAGGGTTAGGTGTAGGGGTTAGGATTAGGAGTTCGGGTTAGGGGTTGGGGGTTAGGGGTAGAGGTAGGGTTAGGGGTTAGAGTTGGGGTTAGGGTTAGGGTTACGGGTTAGGTTTCGGGGTTAGTTTTAAGGGTTAGGGTTAGCTTTAGTGTTAGGGGTTAGGGTTAGGGGTAGGGGTATGGTTAGGGTGAGGGGTAAGGGTTAGGGTTAGGGTTAGGTTTAGGGTTAGGGTTAAGGGTTAGGGTTCGGGTTAGGGGTTAGGGTTGGGGTTGGGGTTGGGGTTCGGGGTAGGGGTTAGGATTAGGAGTTCAGGTTAGGGGTTGGGGGTTAAGAGTAGAGGTAGGGTTAGGGGTTAGATTTGGGGTTAGGGTTCGGGGTTAGGTTTAGGGGTTAGTTTTAGGGGTTAGGGTTAGGGTGAGGGGTAAGGGTTAGGGTTAGGTTTAGGGTTAGGGTTAAGGGTTAGGGTTAGGTTTAGGGGTTAGGGTTAGGATTAGGGTTAGGTGTTAGGGTTAAGTTTAGGGTTATGGGTTAGGGTTAGGGGTTAGGGTTAGGGATTAGAGGTTGGGGGTTAGAGTTGGGGTTAGGGTTAGTCGTTAGGTTTAGGGGTTAGGGTTAGGGTTTTAGGGGTTAGGGTTAGGGTTTAGGGTTAGGGATAGGGTTAGGGTGAGGGGTTAGGGGTAGCGTTATGGCTTAGGGTTAGGGGTTAGGGTTTAGGGTTAGGGGTAGTGTTAGGGTGAGGGTTAAGGGGTAGGGTTATGGGTTAGAGTTAGGTTAGGGGTTAGGGGTAGGGTTAGGGTTATTAGTTAGTGTTAGCGGTTAGGGATAGGGTTAGGGGTTAGGGTTAGCGTTAGGGGTTAGGGTTAGCTTTAGGCGTTACGGTTAGGGTTAGTGGTTAGGGTTAGGTTTAGGTGTTAGTGTTGGGGTTAGGGTTAGCGTTAGGGGTTCGGGCTAGGGTTAGGGGTTAGGGCTGGGTTAGTGTTAGGGGTTAGGGTTAGGGGTTCGGGTTAGGGGTTAGGGTTAGCGTTAGGGTTAGGGGTTACGGGTAGGGTTAGTGGTCTGGGTTGGTGTTAGGGATAGGGTAGGGTTGGGGTTAGGGTTAGGGGTTACGGTTAGGGGTTAGGGTTAGGTTTAGCGTTATGGGTTAGGGTTAGTGTTGGGTTACGGTTAGGGGATAGGGTTAGGGATAGGGTTAGGGATTAGGGGTTAGAGTTAAGGTTAGGGGTTAGGTTTAGGGGTTAGCGTTAGGATTTAGGCGTTAGGGTTAGGGTTTAGGATTAGGGGTAGGGTTAGTGTGAGGGGTTAGGGGTAGGTTTATGGGTTAAGGTTAGGTTTAGGGGTTAGGTTTAGGGGTTAGGGTTTAGGGGTTAGGGTTTAGGGTTCGGGGTATGGTTAGGGTGAGGGGTTAGGGGTAGGGTTATGGGTTAGGGTTAGGTGTTTGGGTTAGGCATTACGGTTAGGGTTAGTGGTTAGGGTTAGGGGTTAGTGTTGGGGTTAGGGTAAGGGGTTAGGGCTGGGTTAGGGCTAGGGGTTAGGGCTAGGGGTTAGGTTTAGGGGTTAGGGGTTAGGGTTAGGGGTCTGGGTTGGGGTTAGGGATAGGGTAGGGTTGGGGTTCGGGTTAGGGGTTATGGTTAGGGGTTAGGGTTAGGTTTAGCGTTATGGGTTAGGGTTAGTGTTAGGGTTAGGTTTAGGGTTCGGGTTAGGGGTAGGGGTAGGGTTAGGGTTAGGGTTTGTGTTAGGGTTAGGTTTAGGGGTTAGGGTTAGGGGTTAGGGGTTCGGGTTAGGGCTTATGCTTAGCGTTAGGGTTAGGGGTTACGGGTAGGGTTAGTGGTCTGGGTTGGGGTTAGGGGTAGGTTAGGGTTGGGGTTAGGGTTAGGGGTTACGGTTAGGGGTTAGGGTTAGGTTTAGCGTTATGGGTTAGGGTTAGGGTTAGGGGATAGGGTTCGGGTTAGGGATTAGGGGTTAGAGTTAGGGTTAGGGGTTAGGTTTAGGGGTTAGGGTTTAGGGTTAGGGGTAGGGTTAGTGTGAGGGGTTAGGGGTAGGTTTATGGGTTAGGGTTAGTTTTAGGGGTTAGATTTAGGTGTTAGGGTGTAGGGGTTAGGTTTTAGGGTTCGGGGTAGGGTTAGGGTGAGGGGTTAGGGGTCGGGTTATGGGTTAGGGATGGGCGTTAGGGTTAGGCATTACGGGTAGGGTTAGGGGTTAGTGTTGGGGTTCGGGTTAGGGGTTAGGGCTGGGTTAGGGCCAGTGGTTAGGTTTAGGGTTTAGGGGTTAGGGGTCTGGGTTGGGGTTAGGGATAGGGTAGGGTTGGGGTTAGGGGTTATGGTTAGGGTAAGGTTAGGGTTAGGGTTAGGGTTAGGTTATGGTTAGGGTTAGGGTTAGGTTTAGGGTTAGGGGTTAGGGTTAGGTTTAGGGGTTAGGGTTAGGGGTTAGGGTTAGGGGTTGGGGTTTAGGGGTTAGGGTTAGGGTTTAGGGTTAGGTTTAGGGGTTACGGGTTAGGGCTAGGGGTTAGGGTTGGGGGTTAGGGGTAGGGGTTAAGGGTTAGGTTAGGGGGTTAGGATTTAGGGGTAGGGTTGGGTTAGGGGTTAGGGTTGGGGTTAGGGTTCGGATTAGGGGTAGGGTTAGGGGTAGGGGTTAGGATTAGGAGTTCGGGTTAGGGGTTGGGGGTTAGGGGTAGAGGTAGGGTTAGGAGTTAGAGTTGGGGTTAGCGTTACGGGTTAGGTTTAGGGGTTAGTTTTAAGGGTTAGGGTTAGCTTTAGGGTTAGGGGTTAGGGGTAGGGGTATGGTTAGGGTGAGGGGTAAGGGTTAGGGTTAGGGTTAAGGGTTAGGGTTCGGGTTCGGGGTTAGGGTTGGGGTTGGGGGTAGGGGTTAGGATTAGGAGTTCAGGTTAGGGGTTGGGGGTTAGGGGTAGAGGTAGCGTTAGGGGTTAGAGTTGGCGTTAGGGTTAGGGGTTAGGTTTAGGGGTTAGTTTTAGGGGTTAGGGTTAGGGTGAGGGGTAAGGGTTAGGGTTAGGTTTAGGGTTAGGGTTAAGGGTTAGGGTTAGGGTTAGGGTTAGGGTTAGGATTAGGGTTAGGGGTTAGGGTTAAGTTTAGGTTTATGGGTTAGGGTTAGGGGTTAGGGTTAGGCGTAGGGTTAGGGATTAGAAGTTGGGGATTAGAGTTGGGGTTAGGGTTAGTCGTTAGGTTTAGGGGTTAGGGGTTAGGGTTTTAGGGGTTAGGGTTTAGGGTTAGGGATAGCGTTAGGGTGAGGGGTTAGGGGTAGCGTTATGGCTTAGGGTTAGCGTTAGGGGTTAGGTTTAGGGGTTAGGGGTTAGGGTTAGCGTTTAGGGTTAGGGGTAGTGTTCGGGTGAGGGTTAAGGGGTAGGGTTATGGGTTAGAGTTAGGTTAGGGGTTAGGGGTAGGGTTAGGGTTATTAGTTAGTGTTAGCGGTTAGGGATAGGGTTAGGGGTTAGGGTTAGGGTTAAGGTTAGGGTTAGGGTTAGGGTTAGGGGTAGGGTTCGGGTTATTGGTTAGTGTTAGCGGTTAGGGATAGGGTCAGGGGTTAGTGTTCGCGTTAGGGGTTAGGGTTAGCTTTAGGCGTTACGGTTAGGCTTAGTGGTTAGGGTTAGGTTTAGGGGTTAGTGTTGGGGTTAGGGTTAGCGTTAGGGGTTTGGTGCTAGGGTTAGGGGTTAGGGCTGGGTTAGGGGTTAAGGTTAGGGGTTAGGTTTAGGGTTAGGGTTAGGTTTAGGGGTTAGGGTTAAGGGTTCGGGTTCGGGTTAGGGTTAGCGTTAGGGTTAGGGTTAGGGGTTACGGGTAGGGTTAGTGGTCTGGGTTGGTGTTAGGGATAGGGTAGTGTTGGGGTTACGGTTAGGGGTTACGGTTAGGGGTTAGGGTTAGGTTTAGCGTTATGGGTTAGGGTTAGTGTTGGGTTAGGGTTAGGGGATAGGGTTAGGGATAGGGTTAGGGATTAGGGGTTAGAGTTAAGGTTAGGGGTTAGGTTTAGGGGTTAGGGTTTAGGCGTTAGGGTTAGGGTTTAGGATTAGGGGTAGGGTTAGTGTGAGGGGTTAGGGGTAGGTTTATGGGTTAGGGTTAGGTTTAGGGGTTAGGTTTAGGGGTTAGGGTTAGGGTGAGGGGTAAGGGTTAGGGTTAGGTTTAGGGTTAGGGTTAAGGGTTAGGGTTAGGTTTAGGGGTTAGGGTTAGGATTAGGGTTAGGGGTTAGGGTTAAGTTTAGGGTTATGGGTTAGGGTTAGGGATTAGAGGTTGGGGGTTAGAGTTGGGGTTAGGTTTAGTCGTTAGGTTTAGGGGTTAGGGGTAGGGTTTTAGGGTTAGGGATAGGGTTAGGGATAGGGTTAGGGTGAGGGGTTAGGGGTAGCGTTATGGCTTAGGGTTAGGGTTAGGGGTTAGGTTTAGGGGTTAGGGTTAGCGTTAGGGGTTAGGGTTAGGAGTAGGGTTAGGGATTAGAGGTTGGGGGTTAGAGTTGGGGTGAGGGTTAGTGGTTCGGTTTAGGGGTTAGGGGTTAGGGTTAGGGTTTTAGGGGCTTTGGTTAGGGTTTAGGGATAGGGTTAGGGTGAGGGGTTAGGGGTAGCGTTATGGCTTAGGGTTAGGGTTAGGGGTTAGGTTTAGGGCTTAGGGTTAGGGGTTAGGGTTTCGGGTTAGGGGTAGTGTTAGGGTGAGGGTTAAGGGGTAGGGTTATGGGTTAGGGTTAGGTGTTAGGGGTAGGGTTAGGATTATTGGTTAGTGTTAGCGGTTAGGGATAGGGTTAGGGTTAGCGTTAGGGGTTAGGGTTAGCTTTAGGCGTTACGGTTAGGGTTAGTGGTTAGGGTTAGGTTTAGGGGTTAGTGTTGGGGTTAGGGTTAGGGGTTAGGGTTAGGGGTTAGGGCTGGGTTAGGGTTAGGGGTTAGGGTTTGGGGTTAGGGTTAGGTTTAGGGGTTTGGGTTAGGGTTAGGGTTAGGGGTTATGGTTAGGGGTTAGGGTTCGGGTTAGGGTTAGGGTTAGCGTTAGGGGTTACGGGTAGGGTTAGTGGTCTGGGTTGGGGTTAGGGATAGGGTAGGGTTGGGGTTAGGGGTTACGGTTAGGGGTTAGGGTTAGCGTTAGGGGTTAAGTTTAGGGGTTAGGGTTTAGGGGTTAGCGTTAGGGGTAGGGTTAGTGTGAGGGATTAGGGGTAGGTTTATAGGTTAGGGTTAGGTTTAGGGGTTAGATTTAGGGGTTAGGGTTTAGGGGTTAGGTTTTAGGGTTCGGGGTAGGGTTAGTGTGAGGGGTTAGGGGTAGGGTTATGCGTTAGCGTTAGGTGTTAGGGTTAGGCATTACGGTTAGGGATAGTGGTTAGGGTTAGGGGTTAGTGTTGGGGTTAGGGTTAGGGGTTAGGGCTGGGTTAGGGCCAGGGGCTAGGTTTAGGGTTTAGGGGTTAGGGGTCTGGGTTGGCGTTAGGGATAGGGTAGGGTTGGGGTTAGGCTTAGGGGTTATGGGTAGGAGTTAGGGTAAGGTTTAGCGTTATGGGTTAGGGTTAGGGTTAGGTTTAGGGTTAGGGTTAGGGGTTAGGGTTAGTTTTAGGGGTTAGGGTTAGGGGTTAGGGGTTGGGGGTTAGGGTTAGGGTTTAGGGTTAGGTTTAGGGGTTACGGGTTAGGGGTTAGGGTTGGGGGTTAGGGTTAGGGGTTAAGGGTTAGGGTTAGGGGTTGGGGGTTAGGGTTTAGGGGTAGGGTTGGGTTAGGGGTTAGGGTTGGGGTTAGGGTTCGGATTAGGGGTAGGGGTAGGGTTAGGGTAAGGGGTAGGGGTTAGGATTAGGAGTTCGGGTTAGGGGTTGGGGGTTAGGGGTAGAGGTAGGGTTAGGGGTTAGAGTTGGGGTTAGGGTTACGGGTTAGGTTTAGGGGTTAGTTTTAAGTGTTAGGGTTAGCTTTAGCGTTAGGGGTTAGGTTTAGGGGTAGGGGTATGGTTAGGGTGAGGGGTAAGGGTTAGGGTTAGGTTTAGGGTTAGGGTTAGGGTTAAGGGTTAGGGTTCGGGTTAGGGTTAGGGTTAGGGGTTAGGGTTGGGGTTGGGGTTCGGGGTAGGGGTTAGGATTAGTAGTTCAGGTTAGGGGTTGGGGGTTAGGGGTAGAGGTAGGGTTAGGGGTTAGAGTTGGGGTTAGGGTTAGGGGTTTGGTTTAGGGGTTAGTTTTAGGGGTTAGGGTTAGGTTTCGGGTTCGGGTTCGGGTTAGGGGTTAGGGTTAGGATTAGGGTTAGGGTTAAGTTTAGGGTTATGGGTTAGGGTTAGGGGTTAGGGTTAGGCGTAGGGTTAGGGATTAGAGGTTGGGGGTTAGAGTTGGGTTTAGGGTTTGTGGTTAGGTTTAGCGGTTACGGGTTAGGGTTAGGGTTTTAGGGGTTAGGGTTAGGGTTTAGGGTGAGGGATAGGGTTAGGGTGAGGGGTTAGGGGTAGCGTTATGGCTTAGGGTTAGGGGTTAGGTTTAGGGGTTAGGGTTAGGGGTTAGGGTTAGGGGTAGTGTTAGGGTGACGGTTAAGGGGTAGGGTTATGGGTTAGGGTTAGTTTAGGGGTTAGGGGTAGGGTTAGGGTTATTGGTTAGTGTTAGCGGTTAGGGATAGCGTTAGGGGTTAGGGTTAGCGTTAGGGGTTAGGGTTAGCTTTAGGCGTTACGGTTAGGGTTAGTGGTTAGGGTTAGGTTTAGGGGTTAGTGTTGGGGTTAGGGTTAGGGGTTAGGGTTAGGGGTTAGGGTTAGGGGTTAGGGTTAGGGTTAGGTGTAGGGGTTAGGGGTTCATGTTAGGACTTATGGTTAGCGTTAGGGTTAGGGGTTACGGGTAGGGTTAGTGGTCTGGGTTGGGGTTAGGGATAGGGTAGGGTTGGGGTTAGGGTTAGGGGTTACGGTTAGGGGTTCGGGTTAGGTTTAGCGTTATGGGTTAGGGTTAGGGTTAGGGGATAGGGTTAGGGTTAGGGGTTAGAGTTAGGGTTAGGGGTTAGGTTTAGAGGTTAGGGTTTAGGGGTTAGGGTTAGGGTTAGGGGTAGGGTTAGTGTGAGGGGTTAGGGGTCGGGTTATGGGTTAGGGATGGGGGTTAGGGTTAGGCATTACGGTTAGGGTTAGTGGTTAGGGTTAGGGGTTAGTGTTGGGGTTGGGGTTAGGGTTAGGGGTTAGGGTTAGGGGTTAGGGCTGGGTTAGGGCCAGGGGTTAGGTTTAGGGGTTAGGGGTCTGGGTTGGCGTTAGGGATAGGGTAGGGTTGGGGTTAGGGTTAGGGGTTATGGTTAGGGGTAAGGGTAAGGTTTAGCGTTATGGGTTAGGGTTAGGGTTAGGTTTAGTGTTAGGGGTTAGGGTTAGGTTTAGCGGTTAGGGGTTAGGGGTTAGGGTTAGGGTTAGGGGTTGGGGTTTAGGGTTAGGGTTTAGGGTTAGGTTTAGGGGTTACGGGTTAGGGCTAGGGGTTAGGGTTGGGGGTTAGGGTTAGGGGTAGGGGTTAAGGGTTAGGGTTAGGGGTTGGGGGTTAGGGTTTAGGGGTAGGGTTGGGTTGGGGTTAGGGTTGGGGTTAGGGTTCGGATTAGGGGTAGGGTTAGGGTTCGGGGTAGGGGTTAGGATTAGGAGTTCGGGTTAGGGGTTGGGGGTTAGGGGTAGAGGTAGGGTTAGGGGTTAGAGTTGGGGTTAGGGTTAGAGTTACGGGTTAGGTTTAGGGGTTAGTTTTAAGGGTTAGGGTTAGCTTTAGTGTTAGGGGTTAGGGTTAGGGGTAGGGGTATGGTTAGGGTGAGGGGTAAGGGTTAGGGTTAGGTTTAGGGTTAAGGGTTAGGGTTCGGGTTAGGGGTTAGGGTTGGGGTTGGGGTTCGGGGTAGGGGTTAGGATTAGGAGTTCAGGTTAGGGGTTGGGGGTTAGGAGTAGAGGTAGGGTTAGGGGTTAGAGTTGGGGTTAGGGGTAAGGTTTCGGGGTTAGTTTTAGGGGTTAGGGTTAGGGTGAGGGGTAAGGGTTAGGGTTAGGTTTAGGGTTAAGGGTTAGGGTTAGGGTTAGGTTTAGGGGTTAGGGTTAGGATTAGGGTTAGGGGTTAGGGTTACGTTTAGGGTTATGGGTTAGGGTTAGGGGTTAGGGTTAGGGATTAGAGGTTGGGGGTTAGAGTTGGGGTTAGGGTTAGTCGTTAGGTTTAGGGGTTAGGGGTTAGGGTTAGGGTTTTAGGGGTTAGGGTTAGGGTTTAGGGTTAGGGATAGGGTTAGGGTGAGGGGTTAGGGGTAGCGTTATGGCTTAGGGTTAGGGGTTAGGTTTAGGGTTAGGGTTAGGGTTAGGGTTAAGGGTTAGGGTTCGGGTTAGGGGTTAGGGTTGGGGTTGGGGTTCGGGGTAGGGGTTAGGATTAGGAGTTCAGGTTAGGGGTTGGGGGTTAGGAGTAGAGGTAGGGTTAGGGGTTAGAGTTGGGGTTAGGGTTAGGGGTAAGGTTTCGGGGTTAGTTTTAGGGGTTAGGGTTAGGGTGAGGGGTAAGGGTTAGGGTTAGGTTTAGGGTTAAGGGTTAGGGTTAGGGTTAGGTTTAGGGGTTAGGGTTAGGATTAGGGTTAGGGGTTAGGGTTACGTTTAGGGTTATGGGTTAGGGTTAGGGTTAGGGTTAGGGATTAGAGGTTGGGGGTTAGAGTTGGGGTTAGGGTTAGTCGTTAGGTTTAGGGGTTAGGGGTTAGGGTTAGGGTTTTAGGGGTTAGGGTTAGGGTTTAGGGTTAGGGATAGGGTTAGGGTGAGGGGTTAGGGGTAGCGTTATGGCTTAGGGTTAGGGATTAGGTTTAGGGGTTAGGGGTTAGGGTTAGGGGTAGTGTTAGGGTGAGGGTTAAGGGGTAGGGTTATGGGTTAGAGTTAGGTTAGGGGTAGGGTTAGGGTTATTAGTTAGTGTTAGCGGTTAGGGATAGGGTTAGGGGTTAGGGTTAGCTTTAGGCGTTACGGTTAGGATTCGTGGTTAGGGTTAGGTTTAGGGGTTAGTGTTGGGGTTAGGGTTAGGGTTAGGGGTTAGGTTTAGGGGTTAGGGTTAGGTTTAGGGGTTAGGGTTAGGGTTAGGGTTAGGGGTTACGGGTAGGGTTAGTGGTCTGGGTTGGTGTTAGGGATGGGGTAGGGTTGGGGTTAGGGTTAGGGGTTACGGTTAGGGGTTAGGGTTAGGTTTAGCGTTATGGGTTAGGGTTAGTGTTGGGTTAGGGTTAGGGGATAGGCTTAGGGATAGGGTTAGGGTTAGGGATTAGGGATTAGGGGTTAGAGTTAAGGTTGGGTTAGGTTTAGGGGTTAGGGTTAGGGTTTAGGCGTTAGGGTTAGGGTTTAGTATTAGGGGTAGGGTTAGTGTGAGGGGTTAGGGGTAGGTTTATGGGTTAGGGTTAGGTTTAGGGGTTAGGTTTAAGGGTTAGGGTTTAGGGGTTAGGGTTTAGGGTTCGGGGTATGGTTAGGGTGAGGGGTTAGGGGTAGGGTTATGGGTTAGGGTTAGGGTTAGGTGTTTGGGTTAGGCATTACGGTTAGGGTTAGTGGTTAGGGTTAGGGGTTAGTGTTGGGGTTAGGGTAAGGGGTTAGGGCTGGGTTAGGGCTAGGGGTTAGGTTTAGGGGTTAGGGTTAGGGGTCTGGGTTGGGGTTAGGGATAGGGTAGGGTTGGGGTTCGGGTTAGGGGTTATGGTTAGGGGTTAGGGTTAGGTTTAGCGTTATGGGTTAGGGTTAGTGTTAGGGTTAGGTTTAGGGTTCGGGTTCGGGGTCGGGTTAGGGTTCGGGTTTGTGTTAGGGTTAGGTTTAGGGGTTAGGGTTAGGGGTTAGGGGTTCGGGTTAGGGCTTATGGTTAGCGTTAGGGTTAGGGGTTACGGGTAGGGTTAGTGGTCTGGGTTGGGGTTAGGGATAGGGTAGGGTTGGGGTTAGGGTTAGGGGTTACGGTTAGGGGTTAGGGTTAGGTTTAGCGTTATGGGTTAGGGTTAGGGGATAGGGTTAGGGATTAGGGGTTAGAGTTAGGGTTAGGGGTTAGGTTTAGGGGTTAGGGTTTAGGGTTAGGGGTAGGGTTAGTGTGAGGGGTTAGGGGTAGGTTTATGGGTTAGGGTTAGGTTTAGGGGTTAGATTTAGGGGTTAGGGTTTAGGGGTTAGGTTTTAGTGTTCGGGGTAGGGTTAGGGTGAGGGGTTAGGGGTCGGGTTATGGGTTAGGGATGGGCGTTAGGGTTAGGCATTACGGTTAGGGTTAGGGTTAGGGGTTAGTGTTGGGGTTCGGGTTAGGGGTTAGGGCTGGGTTAGAGCCAGTGGTTAGGTTTAGGGTTTAGGGGTTAGGGGTCTGGGTTGGGGTTAGGGATAGGGTAGGGCTGGGGTTAGGGGTTATGGTTAGGGGTTAGGGTAAGGTTATGGTTAGGGTTAGGGTTAGGTTTAGGGTTAGGGGTTAGGGTTAGGGGTTAGGGTTAGGGGTTGGGGGTTAGGATTAGGGTTTAGGGTTAGGTTTAGGGGTTACGGGTTAGGGCTAGGGGTTAGGGTTTGGCGTTAGGGTTAGGGGTTAAGGGTTAGGTTAGGGGGTTAGGGTTTAGGGGTAGGGTTGGGTTAGGGGTTAGGGTTGGGGTTAGGGTTCGGATTAGGGGTAGGGTTAGGGGTAGGGGTTAGGATTAGGAGTTCGGGTTAGCGGTTGGGGGATAGGGGTAGAGGTAGGGTTAGGAGTTAGAGTTGGGGTTAGGGTTACGGGTTCGGTTTAGGGGTTAGTTTTAAGGGTTAGGGTTAGCTTTAGGGTTAGGGGTTAGCGTTAGGGGTAGGGGTATGGTGAGGGTGAGGGGTAAGGGTTAGGGTTAGGGTTAAGGGTTAGGGTTCGGGTTCGGGGTTAGGGTTGGGGTTGGGGGTAGGGGTTAGGATTAGGAGTTCAGGTTAGGGGTTAGGGGTAGAGGTAGGGTTAGGGGTTAGAGTTGGGGTTAGGGTTAGGGGTTAGGTTTAGGGGTTAGTTTTAGGGGTTAGGGTTAGCTTTAGGGTTAGGGGTAGGGTTAGGGTGAGGGGTTAGGGATAGGGGTTAGGGTTAGGGTTAGGGGGTAGGGTTAGGATTAAGGGTTGGGGTTAGGGTTAGTGGTGAGTGGTTAGGGTTAGGGGTTAGATTTGGGGTTAGGTTTCGGGTTAGGGTTAGGGTTAGGGGTTCGGGGTTCGGGCTGGGTTAGGGTTAGGGGTTAGGTTTAGGGTTTAGGGGTTAGGGTTAGGCGTTAGGGGTTCGGGGTTAGGGTTAGGGTTAGGGTTAGGTTTAGGGGTTAGGGTAAGGATTAGGGTTAGGGGTTAGGGTTAAGTTTAGGGTTATGGGTTAGGGTTAGGGGTTAGGGTTAGGCGTAGGGTTAGGGATTAGAAGTTGGGGGTTAGAGTTGGGGTTAGGGTTAGTCGTTAGGTTTAGGGGTTAGGGGTTAGGGTTAGGGTTTTAGGGGTTAGGGTTTAGGGTTAGGGATAGGGTTAGGGTGAGGGGTTAGGGGTAGCGTTATGGCTTAGGGTTAGCGTTAGGGGTTAGGTTTAGGGGTTAGGGTTAGCGTTTAGGGTTAGGGGTAGTGTTCGGGTGAGGGTTAAGGGGTCGGGTTATGGGTTAGAGTTAGGTTAGGGGTTAGGGGTAGGGTTAGAGTTATTAGTTAGTGTTAGCGGTTAGGGATAGGGTTAGGGGTTAGGGTTAGGGGTTAGGGGTTAGGGTTAGCGTTTAGGGTTAGGGGTAGTGTTCGGGTGACGGTTAAGGGGTAGGGTTATGGGTTAGAGTTAGGTTAGGGGTTAGGGGTAGGGTTAGGGTTATTAGTTAGTGTTAGCGGTTAGGGATAGGGTTAGGGGTTAGCGTTAGGGTTAGGGTTAAGGTTAGGGTTAGGGGTAGGGTTCGGGTTATTGGTTCGTGTTAGCGGTTAGGGATAGGGTCAGGGGTTAGGGTTAGCGTTAGGGGTTAGGGTTAGCTTTAGGCGTTACGGTTAGGGTTAGTGGTTAGGGTTAGGTTTGGGGTTAGTGTTGGGGTTAGGGTTAGCGTTAGGGGTTAGGGCTAGGGTTAGGGGTTAGGGCTGGGTTAGGGTTAGGGGTTAAGATTAGGGGTTAGGTTTAGGGTTAAGTTTAGGGGTTAGCGTTAAGCGTTCGGGTTAGGGGTTAGGGTTAGCGTTAGGGTTAGGGTTAGGGGTTACGGGTAGGGTTAGTGGTCTGGGTTGGTGTTAGGGATAGGGTAGGGTTGGGGTTAGGGTTAGGGGTTACGGTTAGGGGTTAGGGTTAGGTTTAGCGTTATGGGTTAGGGTTAGTGTTGGGTTAGGGTTAGGGGATAGGGTTAGGGATAGGGTTAGGGATTAGGGGTTAGAGTTAAGGTTAGGGGTTAGGTTTAGGGGTTAGGGTTAGGGTTTAGGCGTTAGGGTTAGGGTTTAGGATTAGGGGTAGGGTTAGTGTGAGGGGTTAGGGGTAGGTTTATGGGTTAGGGTTAGGTTTAGGGGTTAGGTTTAGGGGTTAGTTTTAGGGGTTAGGGTTAGGGTGAGGGGTAAGGGTTAGGGTTAGGTTTAGGGTTAGGGTTAAGGGTTAGGGTTAGGTTTAGGGGTTAGGGTTAGGATTAGGGTTAGGGGTTAGGGTTAAGTTTAGGGTTATGGGTTAGGGTTAGGGATTAGAGGTTGGGGGTTAGATTTGGGGTTAGGGTTCGTCGTTAGGTTTAGGGGTTAGGGGTTAGGGTTAGGGTTTTAGGGTTTAGGGTTAGGGTGAGGGGTTAGGGGTAGCGTTATGGCTTAGGGTTAGGGTTAGGGGTTAGGTTTAGGGGTTAGGGTTTAGGGTTAGGGGTAGTGTTAGGGTGAGGGTTAAGGGGTAGGGTTATGGGTTAGAGTTAGGTTAGGGGTAGGGTTAGGGTTAGGGTTATTAGTTAGTGTTAGCGGTTAGGGATCGCGTTAGGGGCTAGGGTTAGCGTTAGGGGTTAGGGTTAGCTTTCGGCGTTACGGTTAGGGTTAGTGGTTAGGGTTAGGTTTAGGGGTTAGTGTTGGGGTTAGGGTTAGCGTTAGGGGTTAGGGCTAGGGTTAGGGGTTAGGGCTGGGTTAGGGGTTAGGGTTAGGGGTTAGGTTTAGGGTTCGGGTTAGGTTTAGGGGTTAGGGTTAAGGGTTCGGGTTAGGGGTTCGGGTTAGGGGTTACGGGTCGGGTTCGTGGTCTGGGTTGGTGTTCGGGATAGGGTCGGGTTGGGGTTAGGGTTAGGGGTTACGGTTAGGGGTTAGGTTTAGCGTTATGGGTTAGGGTTAGTGTTGGGTTAGGGTTAGGGGATAGGGTTAGGGATAGGGTTAGGGTTAGGGATTAGGGGTTAGAGTTAAGGTTAGGGGTTAGGTTTAGGGGTTAGGGTTTAGGCGTTAGGGTTTAGGATTAGGGGTAGGGTTACTGTGAGGGGTTAGGGGTAGGTTTATGGGTTAGGGTTAGGTTTAGGGGTTAGGTTTAGGGGTTAGGGTTTAGGGGTTAGGGTTTAGGGTTCGGGGTATGGTTAGGGTGAGGGGTTAGGGGTAGGGTTCTGGGTTAGGTCTTTGGGTTAGGCATTACGGTTCGGGTTAGTGGTTAGGGGTTAGTGTTGGGGTTAGGGTAAGGGGTTAGGGCTGGGGGTTAGGTTTAAATGTTAGGGGTCTGGGTTGGGGTTAGGGATAGGGTAGGGTTGGGGTTCGGGTTAGGGGTTATGGTTAGGGGTTAGGGTTAGGTTTAGCGTTATGGGTTAGGGTTAGTGTTAGGGTTTGGTTTAGGGTTCGGGTTAGGGGTAGGGTTAGGGTTAGGGTTTGTGTTAGGGTTAGGTTTAGGGGTTAGGGTTAGGGGTTAGGGGTTCGGGTTAGGGCTTATGGTTAGCGTTAGGGTTAGGGGTTACGGGTAGGGTTAGTGGTCTGGGTTGGGGTTAGGGATAGGGTAGGGTTGGGGTTAGAGTTAGGGGTTACGGTTAGGGGTTAGGGTTAGGTTTAGCGTTATGGGTTAGGGTTAGGGGATAGGGTTAGGGTTAGGGATTAGGGGTTAGAGTTAGGGTTAGGGGTTAGATTTAGGGGTTAGGGTTAGGGTTTAGGGTTAGGGGCAGGGTTAGTGTGAGGGGTTAGGGGTAGGTTTATGGGTTAGGGTTAGGTTTAGGGGTTAGATTTAGGGGTTAGGGTTTAGGGGTTAGGTTTTAGGGTTCGGGGTAGGGTTAGGGTGAGGGGTTAGGGGTCGGGGTATGGGTTAGGGTTGGGCGTTAGGGTTAGGCATTACGGTTAGGGTTAGGGCTAGGGGTTAGTGTTGGGGTTCGGGTTAGGGTTAGGGGTTAGGGCTGGGTTAGGGCCAGTGGTTAGGTTTAGGGTTTAGGGGTTAGGGGTCTGGGTTGGGGTTAGGGATAGGGTAGGGTTGGGGTTAGGGTTAGGGGTTATGGTTAGGGGTTAGGGTAAGGTTAGGGTTAGGGTTAGGTTTAGGGTTAGGGGTTAGGGTTAGGTTTAGGGGTTAGGGGTTAGGGTTAGGGGTTAGGGTTAGGGGTTGGGGGTTAGGGTTTAGGGTTAGGTTTAGGGGTTACGGGTTAGGGCTAGGGGTTAGGGTTGGGGGTTAGGGTTAGGGGTTAAGGGTTAGGGTTAGGGGGTTAGGGTTTAGGGGTAGGGTTGGGTTAGGGGTTAGGGTTGGGGTTAGGGTTCGGATTAGGGGTCGGGTTAGGGGTAGGGGTTTGGATTAGGAGTTCGGGTTAGGGGTTGGGGGTTAGGGGTAGGGTTAGGAGTTCGGGTTAGGGGTTAGGGTTAGGGTTAGGGTTAGGGTTAGGGTTAGGGTTAGGGTTAGGGTAAGGTTAGGGTTAGGGTTAGGTTTAGGGTTAGGGGTTAGGGTTAGGTTTAGGGGTTAGGGGTTAGGGTTAGGGGTTAGGGTTAGGGGTTGGGGGTTAGGGTTTAGGGTTAGGTTTAGGGGTTACGGGTTAGGGCTAGGGGTTAGGGTTGGGGGTTAGGGTTAGGGGTTAAGGGTTAGGGTTAGGGGGTTAGGGTTTAGGGGTAGGGTTGGGTTAGGGGTTAGGGTTGGGGTTAGGGTTCGGATTAGGGGTCGGGTTAGGGGTAGGGGTTTGGATTAGGAGTTCGGGTTAGGGGTTGGGGGTTAGGGGTAGGGTTAGGAGTTCAGGTTAGGGGTTAGGGGTAGAGGTAGGGTTAGGGGTTAGAGTTGGGGTTAGGGTTAGGGGTTAGGTTTAGGGGTTAGTTTTAGGGGTTAGGGTTAGGGTGAGGGGTAAGGGTTAGGGTTAGATTTAGGGTTAGGGTTAGGGTTAGCCTTGGGGTTAGGGTTAGGGGTTAGGGTTAAGTTTAGGGTTATGGGCTAGGGTTAGGGGTTAGGGTTAGGCGTAGGGTTAGGGATTAGAAGTTGGGGGTTAGAGTTGGGGTTAGGGTTAGTCGTTAGGTTTAGGGGTTAGGGGTTAGGGTTAGGGTTTTAGGGGTAGTGTTAGGGTTACTTTTAGGGGTTAGGGGTTAGGGTTAGCGTTTAGGGTTAGGGGTAGTGTTCGGGTGAGGGTTAAGGGGTAGGGTTATGGGTTAGAGTTAGGTTAGGGGTTAGGGGTAGGGTTAGGGTTATTACTTAGTGTTAGCGGTTAGGGATAGGGTTAGGGGTTAGGGGTAGGGTTCGGGTTATTGGTTAGTGTTAGCGGTTAGGGATAGCGTCAGGGGTTAGGGTTAGCGTTAGGGGTTAGCGTTAGCTTTAGGCGTTACGGTTAGGATTAGTGGTTAGGGTTAGGTTTAGGGGTTAGTGTTGGGGTTAGGGTTAGCGTTAGGGGTTAGGGCTAGGGTTAGGGCTGGGTTAGGGTTAGGGGTTAAGGTTAGGGGTTAGGTTTAGGGTTCGGGTTCGGTTTAGGGGTTAGGGTTAAGGGTTCGGGGTTAGGGTTAGCGTTAGAGTTAGGGGTTACGGGTAGGGTTAGGGTTAGGGTTAGGGTTAGGGGTTACGGGTAGGGTTAGGGGTCTGGGTTGGTGTTAGGGATAGGGTAGGGTTGGGGTTACGGTTAGGGGTTACGGTTAGGGGTAGGGTTAGGTTTAGCGTTATGGGTTAGGGTTAGTGTTGGGTTAGGGTTAGGGGATAGGGTTAGGGATAGGGTTAGGGATTAGGGGTTAGAGTTAAGGTTAGGGGTTAGGTTTAGGGGTTAGGGTTTAGGCGTTAGGGTTAGGGTTTAGGATTAGGGTTAGGGTTAGGGTTAGGGTTAGGGTTAGGGTTAGGGTTAGGGTTAGGGTTAGGGTTAGGGTTAGGGTTAGGGATAGGGTTAGGGATTAGGGGTTAGAGTTAAGGTTAGGGGTTAGGTTTAGGGGTTAGGGTTAGGGTTTAGGCGTTAGGGTTAGGGTTTAGGATTAGGGGTAGGGTTAGTGTGAGGGGTTAGGGGTAGGTTTATGGGTTAGGGTTAGGTTTAGGGGTTAGGTTTAGGGGTTAGGGTTTAGGGGTTAGGGTTTAGGGTTCGGGGTATGGTTAGGGTGAGGGGTTAGGGGTAGGGTTATGGGTTAGGGTTAGGTGTTTGGGTTAGGCATTACGGTTAGGGTTAGTGGTTAGGGTTAGGGGTTAGTGTTGGGGTTAGGGTAAGGGGTTAGGGCTGGGTTAGGGCTAGGGGTTAGGTTTAGGGGTTAGGGGTTAGCGTTCGGGGTCTGGGTTGGGGTTAGGGATAGGGTAGGGTTGGGGTTCGGGTTAGGGGTTATGGTTAGGGGTTAGGGTTAGGTTGAGCGTTATGGGTTAGGGTTAGTGTTAGGGTTAGGTTTAGGGTTCGCGTTAGGGTTAGGGTTTGTGTTAGGGTTAGTGTTAGGGGTTAGTGGTTCGGGTTAGGGGTTCGGGTTAGGGTTGGGTTTTGGGTTAGGGGTTGGGGTTAGGGTTAGGGGTTAGGTGTTAGGGTTAGGGGTTGGGTTTGTGTTGAGGGTTAGGGTTAGGGGTTGGGGTTAGGGGTTGGGTTTGTGTTTCGGGTTAGGGGTTACGGTTATGGTTAGGTGTTAGGATTAGGGATTAGGGGTAGCGTAAGGGCTCGGGTTGGGGATAGGGGTTAGGGTTAGGGGTATGGGTTAGGGTTCCGGGTTAGGGTTAGTGGGTAGGGTTAGGGGTTCGGGTTAGGGTATAGTGTTAGGGGTTAGGGTTAGGGTTTAGGGTCAGGGTTCGTGGTCGGGTTAGGGGTTAGGGTTAGGTTTTGAGGTTAGAGTTGGGGTTAGGGTTAGGGGTTAGGCTTAGGGTTAGGTGTAGGGGTTAGGGGTTGGGGGTTAGGGTTAGGGGTTAGGGTTAGGTTTAGGGGTTTGGGGTTAGGGTTGAGGGTTAGGGTTAGGGGTAGGGGTTGGGGGTTAGGGTTTGGGGTTAGAGTTGGGGTTAGGGTTAGGGGTTAGGGGTTAGGGTTGGGGGTTAGAGTTTGGGTTAGCGTTAGGGCTTCGGGGGTAGGGTTAGGTTTAGGGGTTACGGGTGAGGGTTAGGGGTTAGGGTTGGGGGTTAGAGTTAGGTGTTAGGGTTAGGGGTTAGGGTTAGGGGTTGGGGGTTAGGGGGTTAGGGTTTAGGGGTAGGGTTGGGTTAGAGGTTAGGGTTGGGGTTCGGGTAAGGGTTCGGGTTAGGGTTAGGATTAGGAGTTCGGGTTAGGCGTTGGGGGTTAGGGGTAGAGGTAGGGTTAGGGGTTAGAGTTGGGGTTAGGGGTTAGGTTTAGGGGTTTGTTTTAAGGGTTAGTGTTAGCTTTAGGGTTAGGGGTTAGGGTTAAGGGTAGGGGTAGGGTTAGGGTGAGGGGTAAGGGTTAGGGCTAGGCTTAGGGTTAGGGTTAAGTGTTAGGGTTCGGGTTAGGGATAGGGTTAGGGGTTGGGTGTTAGGGTTTGGGTTGGGGGTTAGGATTAGGTTTAGGGGTTAGGGTTGGGGGTTAGGGTTAGGGGTAGGGGTTGGGGGTTAGGGTTAGGGGTTAGAGTTGGGGTTAGGGTTAGGGTTAGGGTTAGGTTTAGGGGTTAGGGGTTAGGGTTAGGGGTTGGGGGTTAGGGTTAGTGTTAGGGGTTAGGGTTAGGTTTAGGGGTTACGGGTTAGGGGTTATGTTTGGGGGTTAGGGGTTCAGGGTTAGGGCTTAGGGTTAGGGGTTGGGGGTTAGGGTTTAGGGGTAGGGTTGGGTTAGGGGTTAGGGTTGGGGTTCGGGTTCGGATTAGGGGTAGGGTTAGGGTTAGGGGTAGGGGTTAGGATTAGGAGTTCGGGTTAGGGGTTGGGGGTTAGGGCTAGAGGTAGGGTTAGGGGGTAGAGTTGGGGTTAGGGTTAGGGGTTATGTTTAGGGGTTAGGGTTAGGGGTTAGGGTTTGGGGTTAGAGTTGGGGTTAGTGTTAGGGGTTAGGGTTAGTGTTAGGGGTTAGGGTTTGGGGTTAGAGTTGGGGTTAGTGTTAGGGTTAGGGTTAAGGGTTAGGATTAGGGGTTAGGGGTCAGGGTAAGGGGTTAGCGTTAGCGGTTTAGCGTTAGGGCTAGGTGTTAGGGTTTAGGGTTTAGGGGTAGGGTTGGGTTAGGGGTTAGGGTTGGGGTGAGGGTTCGGGTTAGGGGTAGGGTTAGGGTTAGGAGTTAGGGGTAGGGGTTAGGATTAGGAGTTCGGGTTAGGGGTTGGGGGTTAGCGGTAGAGGTAGGGTTAGGGGTTAGAGTTGGGGTAAGGGTTAAGGGTTAGGTTTAGGGGTTAGTTTTAGGGGTTAGGGTTAGCTTTAGGGTTAGGGGTTAGGGTTTTGGGTTCGGCGTAGGGTTAGGGTGAGGGGTAAGGGTTAGGGTTAGGGATAGGGTTAGGGGTTAGGGTTAGGATTAGGGTTAGGGGTAGGGTTAAGTTTAGGGTTATGGGTTAGGGTTAGGGGCTAGGGTTCGGTTAAGGTTTAGGGTTAGGGTTAGGGGTAGGGTTTAGGGTTAGGGGTTAGGTTTAGGGTTTAGGAGTTAGGGTTAGGGGTTAGGGTTAGGAGTTAGGGTTAGGGGTTAGGGGTTCGGATTAGGGGTTACGGTTAGGGTTAGGGGTTACGGGGAGGGTTAGTGTTAGAGTTAGGGGTCTGGGTTGGGGTTGGGGTTAGGGAAAGGGTTAGGGTTAGGGGTTCGGGTTAGGGTTAGACTACGGGTTAGGATTGGGGTTAGGGTTAGTGTTAGGGGTTAGTTTTAGGGGTTAGGGTTAGGGGTTAGAGTTAGAGGTTAGGGTTAGGGGTAGGGTTAGTGGTTAGGGTTAGAGGTTAGTGTTAGGGGTTAGGGTTAGGGGTTAGGGTTTAGGGTCAGGGTTAGGGGTAGGGCTAGGGGTTAGAGTTGGGGTTAGGGTTAGGAGTTGGGGATTGGGGTTAGCGTTCGGGGTTCGGGTTAGACTACGGGTTAGGGTTGGGGTTTGCGTTGGGGTTAGGGTTAGTGTTAGGGGTTAGGTTTAGGGGTTAGGGTTAGGGGTTAGAGTTAGGGGTTAGGGTTAGGGTTGGTTTAGGGGTTAGGGTTGGGGGTTAGGGGTTTAGGGTTAGGGGTTAGGGCAAGGGGTTAGGGTTTAGGGGTAGGGTTGGGTGAGGGGTTAGGGTTGGGGTTGGGGTTAGGGTTAGGGGTTAAGGCTCGGGGTTAGGGTTAGGGGTTTGGGTAAGTGGTTTGTGGTTAGGGTTAGGTGTTTAGGGTTAGCGTTAGGGGTTACGGTTAGGGGTTAGGGTTTAGGGGTAGAGTTGGGTTAGGGGTTAGGGTTGGGGTTGGGGTTAGGGTTCAGGTTAGGGGTAGGGTGAGTGTTAGGGGTTAGGGCTAGGGGTTAGGGTTCGGAGTTCGGGTTAGGGGTAGAGTTAGGGTTAGGACTTAGAGTTGGGGTTAGGGTTAGGGTTAGGGGTTAGGTTTAGGGGTTAGTTTTAGGGGTTAGGGTTAGCTTTAGGGTTAGGGTTAGGGGTAGGGTTAGGGTGAGGGGTTAGGGATAGGGGTTAGGGTTAGGGTTAGGGGGTAGGGTAAGGATTAAGGGTTGGGGTTAGGGTTAGTGGTGAGGGGTTAGGGTTAGGGGTTAGATTTGGTGTTAGGTTTCGGGTTAGGGTTAGGGGTTAGGGTTGGGGTTAGGGTTAGGTTTAGGGGTTAGGGTTGGGGTTAGGGTTAGGTTTAGGGGTTAGGGGTTGGGGTTAGGGGGTTTAGGATAAGGGTTTGGGGTTAGGGCTAGGGGTTAGGGTTTAGGGTTAGGGTTGGGTTAGGGTTGGGTTGGGGCTTAGGGTTAGGGTTAGGGGTTCGGGCTGGGTTTGGGTTAGGGGTTAGGTTTAGGGGTTAGGGTTAGGGGTTCGGGTTAGGGGTTAGGGTTAGCCTTAGGGTTAGGGTGAGGGGTTGCGGGTAACGTTAGGGGTAGGGTTAGGTTTAGCGTTATGGGTTAGGGTTAGTGTTAGGGTTAAGTTTAGGTTTAGGGTTAGGGTTAGGGGATAGGGTTCGGGATTGGGTTAGGGTTAGGGTTAGGGTTAGGGTTAGGTTAAGGTTTAGGGTTAGGGGTAGGGTTTAGGGTTAGGGGTTAGGTTTAGGGTTTAGGAGTTAGGGTTAGGGGTTAGGGTTAGGAGTTAGGGTTAGGGGTTAGGGGTTCGGATTAGGGGTTACGGTTAGGGTTAGGGGTTACGGGGAGGGTTAGTGTTAGAGTTAGGGGTCTGGGTTGGGGTTGGGGTTAGGGAAAGGGTTAGGGTTAGGGGTTCGGGTTAGGGTTAGACTACGGGTTAGGATTGGGGTTAGGGTTAGTGTTAGGGGTTAGGTTTAGGGGTTAGGGTTAGGGGTTAGAGTTAGAGGTTAGGGTTAGGGGTAGGGTTAGTGGTTAGGGTTAGAGGTTAGTGTTAGGGGTTAGGGTTAGGGGTTAGGGTTTAGGGTCAGGGTTAGGGGTAGGGCTAGGGGTTAGAGTTGGGGTTAGGGTTAGGAGTTGGGGATTGGGGTTAGCGTTCGGGGTTCGGGTTAGACTACGGGTTAGGGTTGGGGTTTGCGTTGGGGTTAGGGTTAGTGTTAGGGGTTAGGTTTAGGGGTTAGGGTTAGGGGTTAGAGTTAGGGGTTAGGGTTAGGGTTGGTTTAGGGGTTAGGGTTGGGGGTTAGGGGTTTAGGGTTAGGGGTTAGGGCAAGGGGTTAGGGTTTAGGGGTAGGGTTGGGTGAGGGGTTAGGGTTGGGGTTGGGGTTAGGGTTAGGGGTTAAGGCTAGGGGTTAGGGTTAGGGGTAGGGTGAGGGTTAGGGGTTAGGGCTAGGGGTTAGGGTTCGGAGTTCGGGTTAGGGGTTGGGGATTAGGGGTAGAGTTAGGGTTATGGCTTAGAGTTGGGGTTAGGGTTAGGGTAAGGGGTTAGGATTAGGGGTTAGTTTTAGGGGTTAGGTTTAGCTTTAGGGTTAGGGTTAGGGTTAGGGTGAGGGGTTAGGGATAGGGGTTAGGGTTAGGGTTAGGGGGTAGGGTTAGGATTAAGGGTTGGGGTTAGGGTTAGTGGTGAGGGGTTAGGGTTAGGGGTTGGCGGTTAGATTTGGCGTTAGGTTTCGGGTTAGGGGTTAGGGTTGGGGTTTGGGTTAGGTTTAGGGGTTAGGGTTGGGGTTAGGGTTAGGTTTAGGAGTTGGGGGTTGGGGTTAGGGTTAGGAGTTTAGGATAAGGGTTAGGGGTTAGGGCTAGGGGTTAGGGTTTAGGGTTAGGGTTGGGTTAGGGGTTAGGGTTGGGGGTTAGGGTTAGGGGTTCGGGCTGGGTTAGGGTTAGGGGTTAGGGTTAGGGGTTAGGTTTAGGGTTTAGAGGTTCGGGTTAGGGGTTAGGGTTAGCCTTAGGGTTAGGGTTAGGGGTTGCGGGTAGGGTTAGGGGTAGGGTTAGGTTTAGCGTTATGGGTTAGGGTTAGTGTTAGGGTTAAGTTTAGGTTTAGGGTTAGGGTTAGGGGATAGGGTTCGGGATTGGGTTAGGGTTAATGGTTAGGGTTAGGGGTTCGGGTTAGGGCTGGGTTTCGGGTTAGGGTTAGGGTTAGGGTTAGGGTTAGGGGTTAGGTGTTAGGGTTAGGGGTTGGGTTTGTGTTTAGGGTTAGAGTTAGGCGTTACGGTTAGGGTTAGGGGTTGGGGTTAGGGGTTGGGTTTGTGTTTAGGGTTAGGGGTTACGGTTATGGTTCGGGGTTAGGATTAGGGATTAGGGGTAGGGTAAGGGCTAGGGTTGGGGTTAGGGTTAGGGGTTAGGGCAACGGGTTAGAGGTTGGGGTTAGGGTTAGGGGTTAGGGTTAGACTACGGGTTAGGGTTGGGGTTTGCGTTGGGGTTAGGGTTAGTGTTAGGGGTTATGTTTAGGGGTTAGGGTTAGGGGTTAGAGTTAGGGGATAGGGTTAGGGTTGGTTTAGGGGTTAGGGTTGGGGGTTAGGGGTTTAGGGTTAGGGCTAGGGGTTAGGGTTTAGGGGTAGGGTTAGGGGTTAGGGTTAGACTACGGGTTAGGGTTGGGGTTTGCGTTGGGGTTAGGGTTAGTGTTAGGGGTTATGTTTAGGGGTTAGGGTTAGGGGTTAGAGTTAGGGGATAGGGTTAGGGTTGGTTTAGGGGTTAGGGTTGGGGGTTAGGGGTTTAGGGTTAGGGGTTAGGGCTAGGGGTTAGGGTTTAGGGGTAGGGTTGGGTGAGGGGTTAGGGTTGGGGTTGGGGTTAGGGTTAGGGTTAGGGGTTAAGGCTAGGGGTTAGGGTTAGGGGTTTGGGTAAGTGGTTTGTGGTTAGGGTAAGGTGTTTAGGGTTAGGGTTCTGGGTTACGGTTAGGGGTTAGGGTTTAGGGGTAGGGTTGGGTTAGGGTTGGGGTTGGGGTTAGGGTTCGGGTTAGGGGTAGGGGTGGGTTAGGGTTAGGGGTTAGGGCTAGGGGTTAGGGTTCAGAGTTCGGGTTAGGGGTTGGGGGTTAGGGGTAGAGTTAGGCCTAGGGCTTAGAGTTGGGGTTCGGGGTTAGGTTTAGGGCTTAGTTTTAGGGGATAGGGTTAGCTTTAGGGTTAGGGTTAGGGGTAGGGTTAGGGTGAGGGGTTAGGGATAGGGGCTAGGGTTAGGGTTAGGGGGTAGGGTTAGGATTCAGTGTTTGGGTTAGGGTTAGGGGTGAGGGGTTAGGGGTTGGGGGTTAGATTTGGGGTTAGGGTTCGGGATAGGGTTAGGGGTTAGGGTTGGCATTAGGGTTAGGGGTTGGGGTTAGGGGTTTAGGATAAGGGTTAGGGGTTAGGGCTAGGGGTTAGGGTTTAGGGTTAGGGTTGGGTTAGGGGTTAGGGTTGGGTTGGGGGTTAGGGTTAGGGGTTCGGGCTAGGGGTTAGGGTTAGGGGTTCGGGTTGGGGGTTAGGGTTTTAAGGGATTAGGGTTAGGGTTTAGGGTTAGGGGTTGGGTTAGGGTTTAGGGTTTAGGGTTAGGGTTTGGTGTTCGGGGTAGTGTTAGGATGAGGGTTTAGGGGTAGATTTATGGGTTAGGGTTAGGTTAGGGGTTAGGGTTAGGGGTTAGGGGTAGGGTTAGGGGTATGGGTTAGTGTTAGCGGTTAGGATTAGGGTTCGGCGTTACGGTTAGGGTTAGTGGTTAGGGTTAGGGGTTAGTGTTGGGGTTAGGGTTATGGGTTAGGGCTGGGTTAGGGTTAGGGGTTAGAGTTAGGGGTTAGGTTTAGGGGTTAGGCTTAGGGGTTAGGGGTTCGGGTTAGGGGTTAGGGTTAGCCTTAGGGTTAGGGGTTACGGGTAGGGTTAGGGGTCTGGGTTGGGGTTAGGGATAGGGTCGGGTTGGGGTTAGGGGTTATGGTTAGGGGGTAGGGTTAGGATTAGCGTTATGGGTTAGGGTTAGTGTTAGGGTTAAGTTTAGGTTTAGGGTTAGGGGATAGGGTTCGGGATTGGGTTAGGGTTAGTGTTAGGGGTTAGGGTTAGGGGTTAGGGTTAGGGGTTAGGGTTAGGGTTTAGGGTTAGAGGTAGTGTTAGGGGTAGAGTTAGGGTTATTGGTTAGTGTTAGCGGTTAGGGTTAGGGGTTCGGGTTAGCGTTAGGGGTTAGGGTTAGCTTTAGGCGTTACTGTTAGGGTTAGTGGTTAGGGTTAGGTTTCGGGGTTAGTGTTGGGGTTAGGGTTAGGGTTAGGGGTTAGGTGTTAGGGTTAGGGGTTGGGTTTGTGTTTAGGGTTAGGGTTAGGCGTTACGGTTAGGGTTAGGGGTTGGGGTTAGGGGTTGGGTTTGTGTTTAGGGTTAGGGGTTACGGTTATGGTTAGGCGGTAGGATTAGGGGTAGGGTAAGGGCTAGGGTTGGGGTTAGGGGATAGGGTTAGGGGTTAGGGCTAGGGGTTAGGGTTAGGGGTTGGGGTTAGGGTTAGGGGTTAGGGTTAGACTACGGGTTAGGGTTGGTATTTGCGTTG
This sequence comes from Mustelus asterias, assembly GCF_964213995.1. NCBI lineage: Eukaryota > Metazoa > Chordata > Chondrichthyes > Carcharhiniformes > Triakidae > Mustelus > Mustelus asterias. Next base: position 39,835,111 of record NC_135825.1, on the reverse strand, counting down.
GGGCTAGCGTTAGTGTTAGGGGTTATGTTTGGGGGTTAGGGGTTAGAGTTAGGGGTTAGGGTTAGGGTTGGGTTAGGAGTTAGGGTTGGGGGTTAGGGGTTTAGGGGTAGGGGTTAGGGCTAGGGTTTAGGGGTAGGGTTGGGTGAGGAGTTAGGGTTGGGGTTGGGGTTAGGTTTAGGGTTAGGTGTTAGGGTTAGGGGTTAAGGCTAGGGGTTAGGTGTTTGGGTAAGTGGTTTGTGGTTAGGGTTAGGTGTTTAGGGTTAGGGGTTACGGTTAGGGGTTAGGGTTTAGGGGTCGGGTTGGGTTAGGGGTTAGGGTTGGGGTTGGGGTTAGGGTTAGGGGTTAGGGCTAGGGGTTAGGGTTCGGAGTTCGGGTTAGGGGTTGGGGGTTAGGGGTAGAGTTAGGCCTAGGGCATGGAGTTGGGGTTAGGGTTAGGGTTAGGGGTTAGTTTTAGGGGTTAGTTTTAGGGGATAGGGTTAGCTTTAGGGTTAGGGTTAGGGGTAGGGTTCGGGTGAGGGGTTAGGGATAGGGGCTAGGGTTAGGGGGTAGGGTTAGGGTTAGCTTTAGGCGTTACTGTTAGGGTTAGTGGTTAGGGTTAGGTTTCGGGGTTAGTGTTGGGGTTAGGGTTAGGGTTAGGGGTTAGGTGTTAGGGGTTGGGTTTGTGTTTAGGGTTAGGGTTAGGCGTTACGGTTAGGGTTAGGGTTAGGGGTTGGGGTTAGGGGTTGGGTTTGTGTTTAGGGTTAGGGGTTACGGTTATGGTTAGGCGGTAGGATTAGGGGTAGGGTAACTGCTAGGGTTGGGGTTAGGGGATCGGGTTAGGGGTTAGGGCTAGGGGTTAGGGTTAGGGGTTGGGGTTAGGGTTAGGGGTTAGGGTTAGACTGCGGGTTAGGGTTGGTATTTGCGTTGGGGTTAGGGTTAGTGTTGGGGGTTATGTTTGGGGGTTAGGGGTTAGAGTTAGGGGTTAGGGTTAGGGTTGGGTTAGGAGTTAGGGTTGGGGGTTAGGGGTTTAGGGCTAGGGGTTAGGGCTAGGGTTTAGGGGTAGGGTTGGGTGAGGAGTTAGGGTTGGGGTTGGGGTTAGGTTTAGGGTTAGGTGTTAGGGTTAGGGGTTAAGGCTAGGGGTTAGGTGTTTGGGTAAGTGGTTTGTGGTTAGGGTTAGGTGTTTAGGGTTAGGGGTTACGGTTAGGGGTTAGGGTTAGGTTTTGGGGGTTGGGGTTAGGGTTAGGGGTTTAGGATAAGGGTTAGGGGTTAGGGCTAGGGGTTAGGGTTTAGGGTTAGGGTTGGGTTAGGGGTTCGGGCTAGGGGTTAGGGTTAGGGGTTCGGGTTGGGGGTTCGGGTTTTAGGGATTAGGGTTAGGGTTTAGGGTTAGGGGTTGGGTTAGGGTTAGGGGTAGGGTTTAGGGGTTAGGGTTAGGTGTAGTGTTAGGATGAGGGTTTCGGGGTAGGGTTATGGGTTAGGGTTAAGTTAGGGGTTAGGGTTAGGGGTTAGGGTTAGGGGTTCGGGTTAGGGTTAGACTACGGGTTAGGGTTGGGGTTAGGGTTAGTGTCAGGGGTTAGGTTTAGGGGTTAGGGTTAGGGGTTAGAGTTAGAGGTTAGGGTTAGGGGTAGGGTTAGTGGTTAGGGTTAGAGGTTTGTGTTAGGGGTTAGGGTTTGGGGTTCGGGTTTAGGGTCAGGGTCAGGGTCAGGGTTAGGGTTAGGGTTAGGGTTAGGGTTAGGGTTAGGGTTAGGGGTTGGGGTTAGGGTTAGGGGTTGGGGTTAGACTACGGGTTAGGGTTGGCGTTGGGTTAGTGTTAGGGGTTAGGTTTAGGGGTTAGAGTTAGGGGTTAGGGTTAGGGTTGGTTTAGGGGTTAGGGTTGGGGGTTAGGAGTTTAGGGTTAGGGGTTAGGGCTAGGGGTTAGGGTTTAGGGGTAGGGTTGGGTGAGGGGTTAGGGTTGGGGTTGGGGTTAGGGTTAGGGGTTAGGGTTAGGGGTTAAGGCTAGGGGTTAGGGTTAGGAGTTTGGGTAAGTGGTTTGTGGTTAGGGTTAGGTGTTTAGGGTTAGGGGTTACGGTTAGGGGTTAGGGTTTAGGGGGAGGGTTGGGTTAGGGGTTAGGGTTGGGGTTAGGGTTCGGGTTAGGGGTAGGGTGAGGGTTAGGGTTAGGGGTTAGGGCTAGGGGTTAGGGTTCGGAGGTCGGGTTAGGGGTTGGGGGTTAGGGGAAGAGTTAGGGTTAGGGCTTAGAGTTGGGGTTAGGGTAAGGGGTTAGGATTAGGGGTTAGTTTTAGGGGTTAGGGTTAGCTTTAGGGTTAGGGTTAGGGGTAGAGTTAGGGTGAGGGGTTAGGGATAGGGGTTAGGGTTAGGGTTAGGGGGTAGGGTTAGGATTAAGGGTTGGGGATAGGGTTAGTGGTGAGGGGTTAGGGTTAGGGGTTGGGGTTTAGATTTGGCGATAGGTTTCGGGTTAGGGGTTAGGGTTAGGTTTAGGGGTTAGGGTTGGGGTTAGGGTTAGGTTTAGGGGTTAGGGGTTGGGGTTAGGGGTTTCGGATAAGGGTTAGGGGTTAGGGCTAGGGGTTAGCGTTTAGGGTTAGTGTTGGGTTAGGGGTTAGGGTTGGGTTGGGGGTTAGGGTTAGGGGTTCGGGCTGTGTTAGGGTAGGGGTTAGGGTTAGGGGTTAGGGTTAGGGATTAGGGTTAGGGTTTAGGGTTAGGGGTAGTGTTAGGGGTAGAGTTAGGGTTATTGGTTAGTGTTAGCGGTTAGGGTTAGGGTTAGGGGTTCGGGTTAGCGTTAGGGGTTAGGGTTAGCTTTAGGCGTTACTGTTAGGGTTAGTGGTTAGGGTTAGGTTTCGGGGTTAGTGTTGGGGTTAGGGTTAGGGTTAGGGGTTAGGTGTTAGGGTTAGGGGTTGGGTTTGTGTTTAGGGTTAGGCGTTACGGTTAGGGTTAGGGTTAGGGGTTGGGGTTAGGGGTTGGGTTTGTGTTTAGGGTTAGGGGTTACGGTTATGGTTAGGCGGTAGGATTAGGGGTAGGGTAAGGGCTAGGGTTGGGGTTAGGGGTTAGGGGATAGGGTTAGGGGTTAGGGCTAGGGGTTAGGGTTAGGGGTTGGGGTTAGGGTTAGGGGTTAGGGTTAGACTACGGGTTAGGGTTGGTATTTGCGTTGGGGTTAGGGTTAGTGTTAGGGGTTATGTTTGGGTGATAGGGGTTAGAGTTAGGGGTTAGGGTTAGGGTTGGGTTAGGAGTTAGGGTTGGGGGTTAGGGGTTTAGGGGTAGGGGTTAGGGCTAGGGTTTAGGGGTAGGGTTGGGTGAGGAGTTAGGGTTGGGGTTAGGATAGGGTTAGGGTTAGGGGTTAAGGCTAGGGGTTAGGTGTTTGGGTAAGTGGTTTGTGGTTAGGGTTAGGTGTTTAGGGTTAGGGGTTACGGTTAGGGGTTAGGGTTTAGGGGTAGGGTTGGGTTAGGGTTGGGGTTGGGGTTAGGGTTCGGGTTAGGGGTTAGGGCTAGGGGTTAGGGTTCGGAGTTCGGGTTAGGGGTTGGGGGTTAGGGGTAGAGTTAGGCCTAGGGCTTAGAGTTGGGGTTAGGGTTAGGGGTTAGTTTTAGGGGTTAGTTTTAGGGGATAGGGTTAGCTTTAGGGTTAGTGTTAGGGGTAGGGTTAGGGTGAGGGGTTAGGGACAGGGGCTAGGGTTAGGGGGTAGGGTTATGATTAAGGGTTGGGGTTAGGGTTAGGGTTAGTGGTGAGGGGTTAGGGTAAGGGGTTAGATTTGGGGTTAGGGTTCGGGTTAGGGTTAGGGGTTAGGGTTGGGGTTAGGGTTAGGGTTAGGGTTAGGGGTTGGGGTTAGGGGTTGGGTTTGTGTTTAGGGTTAGGGGTTACGGTTATGGTTAGGCGGTAGGATTAGGGGTAGGGTAAGGGCTAGGGTTGGGGTTAGGGTTAGGGGTTAGGGCTAGGGGTTAGGGTTAGGGGTTGGGGTTAGGGTTAGGGGTTAGGGCTAGACTACGGGTTAGGGTTGGTATTTGCGTTGGGGTTAGGGTTCGTGTTAGGGGTTATGTTTGGGGGTTAGGGGTTAGAGTTAGGGGTTAGGGTTGGGTTAGGAGTTAGGGTTGGGGGTTAGGGGTTTAGGGCTAGGGGTTAGGGCTAGGGTTTAGGGGTACGGTTGGGTGAGGAGTTAGGGTTGGGGTTGGGGTTAGGTTTAGGGTTCGGTGTTAGGGTTAGGGGTTAAGGCTAGGGGTTAGGTGTTTGGGTAAGTGGTTTGTGGTTAGGGTTAGGTGTTTAGGGTTAGGGGTTACGGTTAGGGGTTAGGGTTTAGGGGTAGGGTTGGGTTAGGGTTGGGGTTAGGATTCGGGTTAGGGGTTAGGGCTAGGGGTTAGGGTTCGGAGTTCGGGTTAGGGGTTGGGGGTTAGGGGTAGAGTTAGACCTAGGGCTTAGAGTTGGGGTTAGGGTTAGGGTTAGGGGTTAGTTTTAGGGGTTAGTTTTAGGGGATAGGGTTAGCTTTAGGGTTAGGGTTAGGGGTAGGGTTAGGGTGAGGGGTTAGGGATAGGGGCTAGGGTTAGGGGGTAGGGTTAGGATTAAGGGTTGGGGTTAGGGTGAGGGTTAGTGGTGAGGGGTTAGGGTTAGGGGTTAGATTTGGGGTTAGGGTTGGGGTTAGGGTTGGGGTTAGGGTTAGGGGTTAGGGGTTGGGGTTAGGGTTAGGGGTTTAGGATAAGGGTTAGGGGTTAGGGCTAGGGGTTAGGGTTTAGGGTTAGGGTTGGGTTAGGGGTTAGGGATTGGTTGGGGGTTAGGGTTAGGGGTTCGGGCTAGGGGTTAGGGTTAGGGGTTCGGGTTGGGGGTTCGGGTTTTAGGGATTAGGGTTAGGGTTTAGGGTTAGGGGTTGGGTTAGGGTTAGGGTTAGGGGTAGGGTTTAGGGGTTAGGGTTAGGTGTTAGGGGTAGTGTTAGGATGAGGGTTTAGGGGTAGGATTATGGGTTAGGGTTAGGTTAGGGGTTAGGGTTAGGGTTAGGGTTCGGGTTAGACTACGGGTTAGGGTTGGGGTTAGGGTTAGTGTTAGGGGTTAGGTTTCGGGGTTAGGGTTAGGGGTTAGAGTTAGAGGTTAGGGGTAGGGTTAGTGGTTAGGGTTAGAGGTTTGTGTTAGGGGTTAGGGTTAGGGTTTAGGGTCAGGGTTCGGGGTAGGGGTTAGAGTTGGGGTTAGGGTTAGGGGTTGGGGATTGGGGTTGGGGTTAGACTACGGGTTAGGGTTGGCGTTGGGTTAGTGTTAGGGGTTAGGTTTAGGGGTTAGGGTTAGGGGTTAGAGTTAGGGGTTAGGGTTAGGGTTGGTTTAGGGGTTAGGGTTGGGGGTTAGGGGTTTAGGGTTAGGGGTTAGGGCTAGGGGTTAGGGTTTAGGGTTAGGGTTGGGTGAGGGGTGAGGGTTGGGGTTGGGGTTAGGGGTTAGGGATAGGGGTTAAGGCTAGGGGTTAGGGTTAGGGGTTTGGGTAAGTGGTTTGTGGTTAGGGTTAGGGTTAGGTGTTTAGGGTTAGGGGTTACGGTTAGGGGTTAGGGTTTAGGGTTGGGGTTGGGGTTAGGGTTCGGGTTAGGGGTAGGGTGAGGGTGAGGGTTAGGGGTTAGGGCTAGGGGTTAGGGTTCGGAGTTCGGGTTAGGGGTTGGGGGTTAGGGGTAGAGTTAGGGTTAGGGCTTAGAGTTGGGGTTAGGGTTAGGGTAAGGGGTTAGGATTAGGGGTTAGTTTTAGGGGTTAGGGTTAGCTTTAGGGTTAGGGTTAGGGTGAGGGGTTAGGGATAGGGGTTAGGGTTAGGGGGTAGGGTTAGGATTAAGGGTTGGGGTTAGGGTTAGTGGTGAGGGGTTAGGGTTAGGGGTTGGGGGTTAGATTTGGCGTTAGGTTTCGGGTTAGGGTTAGGGGTTAGGGTTGGGGTTAGGGTTAGGTTTAGGGGTTAGGGTTGGGGTTAGGGTTAGGTTTAGGGGTTAGGGGTTGGGGTTAGGGTTAGGGGTTTAGGATAAGGGTTAGGGGTTAGGGCTAGGGGTCAGCGTTTAGGGTTAGTGTTGGGTTAGGGGTTAGGGTTGGGTTGGGGGTTAGGGTTAGGGGTTCGGGCTGGGTTAGGGTAGGGGTTAGGGTTAGGGGTTAGGGTTAGGGTTTAGGGTTCGGGGTAGTGTTAGGGGTAGAGTTAGGGTTATTGGTTAGTGTTAGCGGTTAGGGTTAGGGTTAGGGGTTCGGGTTAGCGTTAGGGGTTAGGGTTAGCTTTAGGCGTTACTGTTAGGGTTAGTGGTTAGGGTTAGGTTTCGGGGTTAGTGTTGGGGTTAGGGTTAGGGTTAGGGGTTAGGTGTTAGGGTTAGGGGTTGGGTTTGTGTTTAGGGTTAGGCGTTACGGTTAGGGTTAGGGTTAGGGGTTGGGGTTAGGGGTTGGGTTTGTGTTTAGGGTTAGGGGTTACGGTTATGGTTAGGCGGTAGGATTAGGGGTAGGGTAAGGGCTAGGGTTGGGGTTAGGGGTTAGGGGATAGGGTTAGGGGTTAGGGCTAGGGGTTAGGGTTAGGGGTTGGGGTTAGGGTTAGGGGTTAGGGTTAGACTACGGGTTAGGGTTGGTATTTGCGTTGGGGTTAGGGTTAGTGTTAGGGGTTATGTTTGGGTGATAGGGGTTAGAGTTAGGGGTTAGGGTTAGGGTTGGGTTAGGAGTTAGGGTTGGGGGTTAGGGGTTTAGGGGTAGGGGTTAGGGCTAGGGTTTAGGGGTAGGGTTGGGTGAGGAGTTAGGGTTGGGGTTAGGATAGGGTTAGGGTTAGGGGTTAAGGCTAGGGGTTAGGTGTTTGGGTAAGTGGTTTGTGGTTAGGGTTAGGTGTTTAGGGTTAGGGGTTACGGTTAGGGGTTAGGGTTTAGGGGTAGGGTTGGGTTAGGGTTGGGGTTGGGGTTAGGGTTCGGGTTAGGGGTTAGGGCTAGGGGTTAGGGTTCGGAGTTCGGGTTAGGGGTTGGGGGTTAGGGGTAGAGTTAGGCCTAGGGCTTAGAGTTGGGGTTAGGGTTAGGGGTTAGTTTTAGGGGTTAGTTTTAGGGGATAGGGTTAGCTTTAGGGTTAGTGTTAGGGGTAGGGTTAGGGTGAGGGGTTAGGGACAGGGGCTAGGGTTAGGGGGTAGGGTTATGATTAAGGGTTGGGGTTAGGGTTAGGGTTAGTGGTGAGGGGTTAGGGTAAGGGGTTAGATTTGGGGTTAGGGTTCGGGTTAGGGTTAGGGGTTAGGGTTGGGGTTAGGGTTAGGGTTAGGGTTAGGGGTTGGGGTTAGGGGTTGGGTTTGTGTTTAGGGTTAGGGGTTACGGTTATGGTTAGGCGGTAGGATTAGGGGTAGGGTAAGGGCTAGGGTTGGGGTTAGGGTTAGGGGTTAGGGCTAGGGGTTAGGGTTAGGGGTTGGGGTTAGGGTTAGGGGTTAGGGCTAGACTACGGGTTAGGGTTGGTATTTGCGTTGGGGTTAGGGTTCGTGTTAGGGGTTATGTTTGGGGGTTAGGGGTTAGAGTTAGGGGTTAGGGTTGGGTTAGGAGTTAGGGTTGGGGGTTAGGGGTTTAGGGCTAGGGGTTAGGGCTAGGGTTTAGGGGTACGGTTGGGTGAGGAGTTAGGGTTGGGGTTGGGGTTAGGTTTAGGGTTCGGTGTTAGGGTTAGGGGTTAAGGCTAGGGGTTAGGTGTTTGGGTAAGTGGTTTGTGGTTAGGGTTAGGTGTTTAGGGTTAGGGGTTACGGTTAGGGGTTAGGGTTTAGGGGTAGGGTTGGGTTAGGGTTGGGGTTAGGATTCGGGTTAGGGGTTAGGGCTAGGGGTTAGGGTTCGGAGTTCGGGTTAGGGGTTGGGGGTTAGGGGTAGAGTTAGACCTAGGGCTTAGAGTTGGGGTTAGGGTTAGGGTTAGGGGTTAGTTTTAGGGGTTAGTTTTAGGGGATAGGGTTAGCTTTAGGGTTAGGGTTAGGGGTAGGGTTAGGGTGAGGGGTTAGGGATAGGGGCTAGGGTTAGGGGGTAGGGTTAGGATTAAGGGTTGGGGTTAGGGTGAGGGTTAGTGGTGAGGGGTTAGGGTTAGGGGTTAGATTTGGGGTTAGGGTTGGGGTTAGGGTTGGGGTTAGGGTTAGGGGTTAGGGGTTGGGGTTAGGGTTAGGGGTTTAGGATAAGGGTTAGGGGTTAGGGCTAGGGGTTAGGGTTTAGGGTTAGGGTTGGGTTAGGGGTTAGGGATTGGTTGGGGGTTAGGGTTAGGGGTTCGGGCTAGGGGTTAGGGTTAGGGGTTCGGGTTGGGGGTTCGGGTTTTAGGGATTAGGGTTAGGGTTTAGGGTTAGGGGTTGGGTTAGGGTTAGGGTTAGGGGTAGGGTTTAGGGGTTAGGGTTAGGTGTTAGGGGTAGTGTTAGGATGAGGGTTTAGGGGTAGGATTATGGGTTAGGGTTAGGTTAGGGGTTAGGGTTAGGGTTAGGGTTCGGGTTAGACTACGGGTTAGGGTTGGGGTTAGGGTTAGTGTTAGGGGTTAGGTTTCGGGGTTAGGGTTAGGGGTTAGAGTTAGAGGTTAGGGGTAGGGTTAGTGGTTAGGGTTAGAGGTTTGTGTTAGGGGTTAGGGTTAGGGTTTAGGGTCAGGGTTCGGGGTAGGGGTTAGAGTTGGGGTTAGGGTTAGGGGTTGGGGATTGGGGTTGGGGTTAGACTACGGGTTAGGGTTGGCGTTGGGTTAGTGTTAGGGGTTAGGTTTAGGGGTTAGGGTTAGGGGTTAGAGTTAGGGGTTAGGGTTAGGGTTGGTTTAGGGGTTAGGGTTGGGGGTTAGGGGTTTAGGGTTAGGGGTTAGGGCTAGGGGTTAGGGTTTAGGGTTAGGGTTGGGTGAGGGGTGAGGGTTGGGGTTGGGGTTAGGGGTTAGGGATAGGGGTTAAGGCTAGGGGTTAGGGTTAGGGGTTTGGGTAAGTGGTTTGTGGTTAGGGTTAGGGTTAGGTGTTTAGGGTTAGGGGTTACGGTTAGGGGTTAGGGTTTAGGGTTGGGGTTGGGGTTAGGGTTCGGGTTAGGGGTAGGGTGAGGGTGAGGGTTAGGGGTTAGGGCTAGGGGTTAGGGTTCGGAGTTCGGGTTAGGGGTTGGGGGTTAGGGGTAGAGTTAGGGTTAGGGCTTAGAGTTGGGGTTAGGGTTAGGGTAAGGGGTTAGGATTAGGGGTTAGTTTTAGGGGTTAGGGTTAGCTTTAGGGTTAGGGTTAGGGTGAGGGGTTAGGGATAGGGGTTAGGGTTAGGGGGTAGGGTTAGGATTAAGGGTTGGGGTTAGGGTTAGTGGTGAGGGGTTAGGGTTAGGGGTTGGGGGTTAGATTTGGCGTTAGGTTTCGGGTTAGGGTTAGGGGTTAGGGTTGGGGTTAGGGTTAGGTTTAGGGGTTAGGGTTGGGGTTAGGGTTAGGTTTAGGGGTTAGGGGTTGGGGTTAGGGTTAGGGGTTTAGGATAAGGGTTAGGGGTTAGGGCTAGGGGTCAGCGTTTAGGGTTAGTGTTGGGTTAGGGGTTAGGGTTGGGTTGGGGGTTAGGGTTAGGGGTTCGGGCTGGGTTAGGGTAGGGGTTAGGGTTAGGGGTTAGGGTTAGGGTTTAGGGTTCGGGGTAGTGTTAGGGGTAGAGTTAGGGTTATTGGTTAGTGTTAGCGGTTAGGGTTAGGGTTAGGGGTTCGGGTTAGCGTTAGGGGTTAGGGTTAGCTTTAGGCGTTACTGTTCGGGTTAGTGGTTAGGGTTAGGTTTCGGGGTTAGTGTTGGGGTTAGGGTTAGGGTTAGGGGTTAGGTGTTAGGGTTAGGGGTTGGGTTTGTGTTTAGGGTTAGGGTTAGGCGTTACGGTTAGGGTTAGGGTTAGGGGTTGGGTTTGTGTTTAGGGTTAGGGGTTACAGTTATGGTTAGGGGTTAGGATTAGGGGTAGGGTAAGGGCTAGGGTTGGGGTTAGGGGTTAGGGGATAGGGTTAGGGCTTAGGGCTAGGGGTTAGGGTTAGGGGTTGGGGTTAGGGTTAGGGGTTAGGGTTAGACTACGGGTTAGGGTTGGGGTTTGCGTTGGGGTTAGGGTTAGTGTTTGGGGTTATGTTTGGGGGTTAGGGGTTAGAGTTAGGGGTTAGGGTTGGTTTAGGGGTTAGGGTTGGGGGTTAGGGGTTTAGGGGTAGGGGTTAGGGCTAGGGTTTAGGGGTAGGGTTGGGTGAGGAGTTAGGGTTGGGGTTGGGGTTAGGTTTAGCGTTAGGTGTAAGGGTTAGGGGTTAAGGCTAGGGGTTAGGTGTTTGGGGAAGTGGTTTGTGGTTAGGGTTAGGTGTTTAGGGTTAGGGGTTACGGTTAGGGGTTAGGGTTTAGGGGTCGGGTTGGGTTAGGGGTTAGGGTTGGGGTTGGGGTTAGGGTTCGGGTTAGGGGTTAGGGCTAGGGGTTAGGGTTCGGAGTTCGGGTTAGGGGTTGGGGGTTAGGGGTAGAGTTAGGCCTAGGGCTTAGAGTTGGGGTTAAGGTTAGGGTTAGGGGTTAGTTTTAGGGGTTAGTTTTAGGGGATAGGGTTAGCTTTAGGGTTAGGGGTAGGGTTAGGGTGAGGGGTTAGGGATAGGGGCTAGGGTTAGGGGGTAGGGTTAGGATTAAGGGTTGGGGTTAGGGTTAGTGGTGAGGGGTTAGGGTTAGGGGTTAGATTTGGGGTTAGGGTTCGGGTTAGGGGTTAGGGTTGGGTTTAGGGTTAGGTTTAGGGGTTGGGGTTAGGGTTAGGGGTTTAGGATAAGGGTTAGGGGTTAGGGCTAGGGGTTAGGGTTAGGGTTGGGTTAGGGGTTAGGGTTGGGTTGGGGGTTAGGGTTAGGGATTCGGGCTAGGGGTTAGGGTTAGGGGTTCGGGTTTGGGTTTCGGGTTTTAGGGATTAGGGTTTAGGGTTAGGGGTTGGGTTAGGGTTAGGGGTAGAGTTTAGGGGTTAGGGTTAGGTGTTAGGGGTAGTGTTAGGATGAGGGTTTAGGGGTAGGGTTATGGGTTAGGGTTAGGTTAGGGGTTAGGGGTTAGGGATTAGGGTTAGGGTTAGGGGTTCGGGTTAGGGTTAGACTACGGGTTAGGGTTGGGGTTAGGGTTAGTGTTAGGGGTTAGGTTTAGGGGTTAGGGTTAGGGGTTAGAGTTAGAGGTTAGGGTTAGGGGTAGGGTTAGTGGTTAGGGTTAGAGGTCTGTGTTAGGGGTTAGGGTTAGGGGTTAGGGTTAGGGGTAGGGTTAGGGGTTAGGGGTTAGAGTTGGGGTTAGGGTTAGGGGTTGGGGTTAGGGTTAGGGGTTCGGGTTAGACTACGGGTTAGGGTTGGGGTTTGCGTTGGGGTTAGTGTTAGGGGTTAGGTTTAGGGGTTAGGGTTAGGGGTTAGAGTTAGGGGTTAGGGTTAGGGTTGGTTTACGGGTTAGGGTTGGGGGTTAGGGATTTAGGGTTAGGGGTTAGGGCTAGGGGTTAGGGTTTAGGGGTAGGGTTGGGTGAGGGGTTAGGGTTGGGGTTAGTGTTCGGGGTTAGGGGTTAAGGCTAGGGGTTAGGGTTAGGGGTTTGGGTAAGTGTTTTGTGGTTAGGGTTAGGGTTAGGTGTTTAGGGTTAGGGGTTACGTTTAGGGGTTAGGGTTTAGGGGGAGGGTTGGGTTAGGGTTGGGGTTGGGGTTAGGGTTCGGGTTCGGGTGAGGGTTAGGGATTAGGGCGAGGGGTTAGGGTTCGGAGTTCGGGTTAGGGGTTGGCGGTTAGGGGTAGAGTTAGGGTTAGGGCTTAGAGTTGGGGTTAGGGTTAGGGTAAGGGGTTAGGATTAGGGGTTAGTTTTAGGGGTTAGGGTTAGCTTTAGGGTTAGGGGTAGGGTTAGGGTGAGGGGTTAGGGATAGGGGTTAGGGTTAGGGGGTAGGGTTAGGATTAAGGGTTGGGGTTAGGGTTAGTGGTGAGGGGTTAGGGTTAGGGGTTGGGGGTTAGATTTGGCGTTAGGTTTCGGGTTAGGGTTAGGGGTTAGGGTTGGGGTTAGGGTTTGGTTTCGGGGTTAGGGATGGGGTTAGGGTTAGGTTTAGGGGTTGGGGTTAGGGTTAGGCGTTTAGGATAAGCGTTAGGGTTGGGTTGGGGGTTAGGGTTAGGGGTTCGGGCTGGGTTCGGGTTAGGGGTTAGGTTTAGGGTTTAGGGTTAGGGGTTCGGGTTGGGGGTTGGGGGTTAGGGATAGAGTGAGGCCTAGGGCTTAGAGTTGGGGTTAGGGTTAGGGGTTAGTTTTAGGGGTTAGTTTTAGGGGATAGGGTTAGCTTTAGGGTTAGGGTTAGGGGTAGGGTTAGGGTGAGGGGTTAGGGATAGGGGCTAGGGTTAGGGTTAGGGGGTAGGGTTAGGATTAAGGGTTGGGGGTTAGGGTTAGGGGTTCGGGCTAGGGGTTAGGGTTAGGGGTTCGGGTTGGGGGTGCGGGTTTTAGGGATTAGGGTTAGGGTTTAGGGTTAGAGGTTGGGTTAGGGTTAGGGGTTAGGGGTAGGGTTTAGGGGTTAGGGTTAGGTGTTAGGGGTAGTGTTAGGATGAGGGTTTAGGGGTAGGTTTATGGGTTAGGGTTAGGTTAGGGGTTAGGGTTAGCGGTTCGGGTTAGGGTTAGGGGTTCGGGTGAGACTACGGGTTTGGGTTGGGGTTAGGGTTAGTGTTAGGGGTTCGGTTTTGGGGTTAGGGTTAGGGGTTAGAGTTAGAGGTTAGGGTTAGGGTTAGTGGTTAGGGTTAGAGGTTAGTGTTAGTGGTTAGGGTTAGGGGTTAGGGTTAGGGGTTAGGGTCAGGGTTAGGGGTAGGGTTAGGGGTTAGAGTTGGGGTCACGGTTAGGGGTTGGGGTTCGGGTTAGACTAAGGGTTAGGGTTGGGGTTTGCGTTGGGGTTAGGGTTAGTGTTAGGGGTTAGGTTCAGGGGTTAGGGTTAGGGGTTAGAGTTAGGGGTTAGGGTTGGTTTAGGGGTTAGGGTTGGGGGTTAGGGGTTTAGGGTTAGGGGTTAGGGCTCGGGGTTAGCGTTTAGGGGTAGGGTTGGGTGAGGGGTTAGGGTTGGGGTTAGGGTTAGGGGTGAGGGTTAGGGGTTAGGTTTAGGGTTTAGGAGTTAGGGTTAGGGTTAGGAGTTAGGGTTAGGGGTTAGGGGTTCGGGTTAGGGGTTACGGTTAGGGTTAGGGGTTACGGGGAGGGTTAGTGTTAGAGTTAGGGGTCTGGGTTGGGGTTGGGGTTAGGGATAGGGTTAGGGGCTCGGGTTAGGGTTAGACTACGGGTTAGGGTTGGGGTTAGGGTTATTGTTAGGGGTTAGGTTTAGGGGTTAGGGTTAGGGATTAGGGTTAGGGTTTAGTGTTAGGGGTTGGGTTAGGGTTAGGGGTTAGGGTTTAGGGGTTAGGGTTTGGTGTTAGGGGTAGTGTTAGGATGAGGGTTTAGGGGTAGGGTTATGGGTTAGGGGTTAGGGTTAGGGGTAGGGTTAGGGGTATGGGTTAGTGTTAGCGGTTAGGGTTAGGGATAGGGTTAGGGGTTAGGGTTAGGCGTTACGGTTAGGGTTAGTGGTTAGGGTTAGGGGTTAGTGTTGGGGTTAGGGTTAGGGTTATGGGTTAGGGCTGGGTTAGGGTTAGGGGTTAGGGTGAGGGGTTAGGTTTAGGGGTTAGGCTTAGGGGTTAGGGGTTCGGGTTAGGGGTTAGGGATAGGGTCGGGTTGGGGTTAGGGGTTATGGTTAGGGGGTAGGGTTAGGTTTAGCGTTATGGGTTAGGGTTAGTGTTAGGGTTAAGTTTAGGTTTAGGGTTAGGGTTAGGGGATAGGGTTCGGGATTGGGTTAGGGTTAGGGTTAGGGGTTAGGGTTAGGGTTTAGGGTTAGGGGTAGTGTTGGGGTAGAGTTAGGGTTATTGGTTAGTGTTAGCGGTTAGGGTTAGGGGTTCGGGTTAGCGTTAGGGGTTAGGGTTAGCTTTAGGCGTTACTGTTAGGGTTAGTGGTTAGGGTTAGGTTTCGGGGTTAGTGTTGGGGTTAGGGTTAGGGGTTAGGTGTTAGGGTTAGGGGTTGGGTTTGTGTTTAGGGTTAGGGTTAGGCGTTACGTTTGGGTTAGGGTTAGGGGTTGGGGTTAGGGGTTGGGTTTGTGTTTAGTGTTAGGGGTTACGGTTATGGGTTAGGATTAGGGATTAGGGGTAGGGTAAGGGCTAGGGTTGGGGTTAGGGGTTAGGGTTAGGGGTTAGGGTTAGGGGTTAGGGCTAGGGGTTAGGGTTAGGGGTTGGGGTTAGGGTTAGGGGTTAGGGTTAGACTACGGGTTAGGGTTGGGGTTTGCGTTGGGGTTAGGGTTAGTGTTAGGGGTTAGGTTTGATGGTTAGCGTTAGGGGTTAGAGTTAGGGGTTAGGGTTAGGGTTGGTTTAGGGGTTAGGGTTGGGGGTTAGGGGTTTAGCGGTAGGGGTTAGGGCTAGGGTTTAGGGGTAGGGTTGGGTGAGGAGTTAGGGTTGGGGTTGGGGTTAGGTTTAGGGTTAGGTGTTAGGGTTAGGGGTTAAGGCTAGGGGTTAGGGGTTTGGGTAAGTGGTTTGTGGTTAGGGTTAGGTGTTAAGGGTTAGGGGTTACGGTTAGGGGTTAGGGTTTAGGGGTAGGGTTTAGTTAGGGTTGGTGTTAGGGCTCGGGTTAGGGGTAGGGTTAGGGGTTAGGGCTAGGGGTTAGGGTTCGGAGTTCGGGGTTGGGGGTTAGGGGTAGAGTTAGGCCTAGGGCTTAGAGTTGGGGTTAGGGTTAGGGTTAGGGGTTTGGTTTAGGGGTTAGTTTTAGGGGATAGGTTTAGCTTTAGGGTTAGGGTTAGGGGTAGGGTGAGGGGTTAGTGATAGGGGCTAGGGTTAGGGTTAGGGGGTAGGGTTAGCATTAAGGGTTGGGGTTAGGGTTAGTGGTGAGGGGTTAGGGTTAGGGGTTAGATTTGGGGTTAGGGTTCGGGTTAGGGGTTAGGGTTGGGTTTAGGGTTAGGTTTAGGGGTTGGGGTTAGGGTTAGGGGTTTAGGATAAGGGTTAGGGGTTAGGGCTAGGGGTTAGGGTTAGGGTTGGGTTAGGGGTTAGGGTTGGGTTGGGGGTTAGGGTTAGGGATTCGGGCTAGGGTTAGGGGTTCGGGTTTCGGGTTTTAGGGATTAGGGTTTAGGGTTAGGGGTTGGGTTAGGGTTAGGGGTAGAGTTTAGGGGTTAGGGTTAGGTGTTAGGGGTAGTGTTAGGATGAGGGTTTAGGGGTAGGGTTATGGGTTAGGGTTAGGTTAGGGGTTAGGGGTTAGGGTTAGGGTTAGGGGTTCGGGTTAGGGTTAGACTACGGGTTAGGGTTGGGGTTAGGGTTAGTGTTAGGGGTTAGGTTTAGGGGTTAGGGTTAGGGGTTAGAGTTAGAGGTTAGGGTTAGGGGTAGGGTTAGTGGTTAGGGTTAGAGGTCTGTGTTAGGGGTTAGGGTTAGGGGTTAGGGTTAGGGGTAGGGTTAGGGGTTAGGGGTTAGAGTTGGGGTTAGGGTTAGGGGTTGGGGTTAGGGTTAGGGGTTCGGGTTAGACTACGGGTTAGGGTTGGGGTTTGCGTTGGGGTTAGTGTTAGGGGTTAGGTTTAGGGGTTAGGGTTAGGGGTTAGAGTTAGGGGTTAGGGTTAGGGTTGGTTTACGGGTTAGGGTTGGGGGTTAGGGATTTAGGGTTAGGGGTTAGGGCTAGGGGTTAGGGTTTAGGGGTAGGGTTGGGTGAGGGGTTAGGGTTGGGGTTAGTGTTCGGGGTTAGGGGTTAAGGCTAGGGGTTAGGGTTAGGGGTTTGGGTAAGTGTTTTGTGGTTAGGGTTAGGGTTAGGTGTTTAGGGTTAGGGGTTACGTTTAGGGGTTAGGGTTTAGGGGGAGGGTTGGGTTAGGGTTGGGGTTGGGGTTAGGGTTCGGGTTAGGGTGAGGGTTAGGGATTAGGGCGAGGGGTTAGGGTTCGGAGTTCGGGTTAGGGGTTGGCGGTTAGGGGTAGAGTTAGGGTTAGGGCTTAGAGTTGGGGTTAGGGTTAGGGTAAGGGGTTAGGATTAGGGGTTAGTTTTAGGGGTTAGGGTTAGCTTTAGGGTTAGGGGTAGGGCTAGGGTGAGGGGTTAGGGATAGGGGTTAGGGTTAGGGGGTAGGGTTAGGATTAAGGGTTGGGGTTAGGGTTAGTGGTGAGGGGTTAGGGTTAGGGGTTGGGGGTTAGATTTGGCGTTAGGTTTCGGGTTAGGGTTAGGGGTTAGGGTTGGGGTTAGGGTTTGGTTTCGGGGTTAGGGATGGGGTTAGGGTTCGGTTTAGGGGTTGGGGTTAGGGTTAGGCGTTTAGGATAAGCGTTAGGGTTGGGTTGGGGGTTAGGGTTAGGGGTTCGGGCTGGGTTCGGGTTAGGGGTTAGGTTTAGGGTTTAGGGTTAGGGGTTCGGGTTGGGGGTTAGGGATAGAGTGAGGCCTAGGGCTTAGAGTTGGGGTTAGGGTTAGGGGTTAGTTTTCGGGGTTAGTTTTAGGGGATAGGGTTAGCTTTAGGGTTAGGGTTAGGGGTAGGGTTAGGGTGAGGGGTTAGGGATAGGGGCTAGGGTTAGGGTTAGGGGGTAGGGTTAGGATTAAGGGTTGGGGGTTAGGGTTAGGGGTTCGGGCTAGGGGTTAGGGTTAGGGGTTCGGGTTGGGGGTGCGGGTTTTAGGGATTAGGGTTAGGGTTTAGGGTTAGAGGTTGGGTTAGGGTTAGGGGTTAGGGGTAGGGTTTAGGGGTTAGGGTTAGGTGTTAGGGGTAGTGTTAGGATGAGGGTTTAGGGGTAGGTTTATGGGTTAGGGTTAGGTTAGGGGTTAGGGTTAGCGGTTCGGGTTAGGGTTAGGGGTTCGGGTTAGGGTGAGACTACGGGTTTGGGTTGGGGTTAGGGTTAGTGTTAGGGGTTCGGTTTTGGGGTTAGGGTTAGGGGTTAGAGTTAGAGGTTAGGGTTAGGGTTAGTGGTTAGGGTTAGAGGTTAGTGTTAGTGGTTAGGGTTAGGGGTTAGGGTTAGGGGTTAGGGTCAGGGTTAGGGGTAGGGTTAGGGGTTAGAGTTGGGGTCACGGTTAGGGGTTGGGGTTCGGGTTGGACTACGGGTTAGGGTTGGGGTTTGCGTTGGGGTTAGGGTTAGTGTTAGGGGTTAGGTTCAGGGGTTAGGGTTAGGGGTTAGAGTTAGGGGTTAGGGTTGGTTTAGGGGTTAGGGTTGGGGGTTAGGGGTTTAGGGTTAGGTGTTAGGGTTAGGGGTTAAGGCTAGGGGTTAGGTGTTTGGGTAAGTGGTTTGTGGTTAGGGTTAGGTGTTTAGGGTTAGGGGTTACGGTTAGGGGTTAGGGTTTAGGGGTAGGGTTGGGTTAGGGTTGGGGTTGGGGTTAGGGTTCGGGTTAGGGGTTAGGGCTAGGGGTTAGGGTTCGGAGTTCGGAGTTCGGGTTAGGGGTTGGGGGTTAGGGGTAGAGTTAGGCCTAGGGCTTAGAGTTGGGGTTAGGGTTAGGGTTAGGGGTTAGTTTTAGGGGTTAGTTTTAGGGGATAGGGTTAGCTTTAGGGTTAGTGTTAGGGGTAGGGTTAGGGTGAGGGGTTAGGGACAGGGGCTAGGGTTAGGGGGTAGGGTTATGATTAAGGGTTGGGGTTAGGGTTAGGGTTAGTGGTGAGGGGTTAGGGTAAGGGGTTAGATTTGGGGTTAGGGTTCGGGTTAGGGTTAGGGGTTAGGGTTGGGGTTAGGGTTAGGGTTAGGGTTAGGGGTTGGGGTTAGGGGTTGGGTTTGTGTTTAGGGTTAGGGGTTACGGTTATGGTTAGGCGGTAGGATTAGGGGTAGGGTAAGGGCTAGGGTTGGGGTTAGGGTTAGGGGTTAGGGCTAGGGGTTAGGGTTAGGGGTTGGGGTTAGGGTTAGGGGTTAGGGCTAGACTACGGGTTAGGGTTGGTATTTGCGTTGGGGTTAGGGTTCGTGTTAGGGGTTATGTTTGGGGGTTAGGGGTTAGAGTTAGGGGTTAGGGTTGGGTTAGGAGTTAGGGTTGGGGGTTAGGGGTTTAGGGCTAGGGGTTAGGGCTAGGGTTTAGGGGT
This sequence comes from Mustelus asterias, assembly GCF_964213995.1. Classification (NCBI taxonomy): domain Eukaryota; kingdom Metazoa; phylum Chordata; class Chondrichthyes; order Carcharhiniformes; family Triakidae; genus Mustelus; species Mustelus asterias. The sequence goes on along the minus strand of NC_135825.1, from coordinate 39,817,297 downwards.
ACGGTTGGGTGAGGAGTTAGGGTTGGGGTTGGGGTTAGGTTTAGGGTTCGGTGTTAGGGTTAGGGGTTAAGGCTAGGGGTTAGGTGTTTGGGTAAGTGGTTTGTGGTTAGGGTTAGGTGTTTAGGGTTAGGGGTTACGGTTAGGGGTTAGGGTTTAGGGGTAGGGTTGGGTTAGGGTTGGGGTTAGGATTCGGGTTAGGGGTTAGGGCTAGGGGTTAGGGTTCGGAGTTCGGGTTAGGGGTTGGGGGTTAGGGGTAGAGTTAGACCTAGGGCTTAGAGTTGGGGTTAGGGTTAGGGTTAGGGGTTAGTTTTAGGGGTTAGTTTTAGGGGATAGGGTTAGCTTTAGGGTTAGGGTTAGGGGTAGGGTTAGGGTGAGGGGTTAGGGATAGGGGCTAGGGTTAGGGGGTAGGGTTAGGATTAAGGGTTGGGGTTAGGGTGAGGGTTAGTGGTGAGGGGTTAGGGTTAGGGGTTAGATTTGGGGTTAGGGTTGGGGTTAGGGTTGGGGTTAGGGTTAGGGGTTAGGGTTAGGGGTTTAGGATAAGGGTTAGGGGTTAGGGCTAGGGGTTAGGGTTTAGGGTTAGGGTTGGGTTAGGGGTTAGGGATTGGTTGGGGGTTAGGGTTAGGGGTTCGGGCTAGGGGTTAGGGTTAGGGGTTCGGGTTGGGGGTTCGGGTTTTAGGGATTAGGGTTAGGGTTTAGGGTTAGGGGTTGGGTTAGGGTTAGGGTTAGGGGTAGGGTTTAGGGGTTAGGGTTAGGTGTTAGGGGTAGTGTTAGGATGAGGGTTTAGGGGTAGGATTATGGGTTAGGGTTAGGTTAGGGGTTAGGGTTAGGGTTAGGGTTAGGGTTCGGGTTAGACTACGGGTTAGGGTTAGGGTTAGGGTTAGTGTTAGGGGTTAGGTTTCGGGGTTAGGGTTAGGGGTTAGAGTTAGAGGTTAGGGGTAGGGTTAGTGGTTAGGGTTAGAGGTTTGTGTTAGGGGTTAGGGTTAGGGTTTAGGGTCAGGGTTCGGGGTAGGGGTTAGAGTTGGGGTTAGGGTTAGGGGTTGGGGATTGGGGTTGGGGTTAGACTACGGGTTAGGGTTGGCGTTGGGTTAGTGTTAGGGGTTAGGTTTAGGGGTTAGGGTTAGGGGTTAGAGTTAGGGGTTAGGGTTAGGGTTGGTTTAGGGGTTAGGGTTGGGGGTTAGGGGTTTAGGGTTAGGGGTTAGGGCTAGGGGTTAGGGTTTAGGGTTAGGGTTGGGTGAGGGGTGAGGGTTGGGGTTGGGGTTAGGGATAGGGGTTAAGGCTAGGGGTTAGGGTTAGGGGTTTGGGTAAGTGGTTTGTGGTTAGGGTTAGGGTTAGGTGTTTAGGGTTAGGGGTTACGGTTAGGGGTTAGGGTTTAGGGTTGGGGTTGGGGTTAGGGTTCGGGTTAGGGGTAGGGTGAGGGTGAGGGTTAGGGGTTAGGGCTAGGGGTTAGGGTTCGGAGTTCGGGTTAGGGGTTGGGGGTTAGGGGTAGAGTTAGGGTTAGGGCTTAGAGTTGGGGTTAGGGTTAGGGTAAGGGGTTAGGATTAGGGGTTAGTTTTAGGGGTTAGGGTTAGCTTTAGGGTTAGGGTTAGGGGTAGGGTTAGGGTGAGGGGTTAGGGATAGGGGTTAGGGGTAGGGTTAGGATTAAGGGTTGGGGTTAGGGTTAGTGGTGAGGGGTTAGGGTTAGGGGTTGGGGGTTAGATTTGGCGTTAGGTTTCGGGTTAGGGTTAGGGGTTAGGGTTGGGGTTAGGGTTAGGTTTAGGGGTTAGGGTTGGGGTTAGGGTTAGGTTTAGGGGTTAGGGGTTGGGGTTAGGGTTAGGGGTTTAGGATAAGGGTTAGGGGTTAGGGCTAGGGGTCAGCGTTTAGGGTTAGTGTTGGGTTAGGGGTTAGGGTTGGGTTGGGGGTTAGGGTTAGGGGTTCGGGCTGGGTTAGGGTAGGGGTTAGGGTTAGGGGTTAGGGTTAGGGTTTAGGGTTCGGGGTAGTGTTAGGGGTAGAGTTAGGGTTATTGGTTAGTGTTAGCGGTTAGGGTTAGGGTTAGGGGTTCGGGTTAGCGTTAGGGGTTAGGGTTAGCTTTAGGCGTTACTGTTCGGGTTAGTGGTTAGGGTTAGGTTTCGGGGTTAGTGTTGGGGTTAGGGTTAGGGTTAGGGGTTAGGTGTTAGGGTTAGGGGTTGGGTTTGTGTTTAGGGTTAGGGTTAGGCGTTACGGTTAGGGTTAGGGTTAGGGTTAGGGGTTGGGTTTGTGTTTAGGGTTAGGGGTTACAGTTATGGTTAGGGGTTAGGATTAGGGGTAGGGTAAGGGCTAGGGTTGGGGTTAGGGGTTAGGGGATAGGGTTAGGGCTTAGGGCTAGGGGTTAGGGTTAGGGGTTGGGGTTAGGGTTAGGGGTTAGGGTTAGACTACGGGTTAGGGTTGGGGTTTGCGTTGGGGTTAGGGTTAGTGTTTGGGGTTATGTTTGGGGGTTAGGGGTTAGAGTTAGGGGTTAGGGTTGGTTTAGGGGTTAGGGTTGGGGGTTAGGGGTTTAGGGGTAGGGGTTAGGGCTAGGGTTTAGGGGTAGGGTTGGGTGAGGAGTTAGGGTTGGGGTTGGGGTTAGGTTTAGCGTTAGGTGTAAGGGTTAGGGGTTAAGGCTAGGGGTTAGGTGTTTGGGGAAGTGGTTTGTGGTTAGGGTTAGGTGTTTAGGGTTAGGGGTTACGGTTAGGGGTTAGGGTTTAGGGGTCGGGTTGGGTTAGGGGTTAGGGTTGGGGTTGGGGTTAGGGTTCGGGTTAGGGGTTAGGGCTAGGGGTTAGGGTTCGGAGTTCGGGTTAGGGGTTGGGGGTTAGGGGTAGAGTTAGGCCTAGGGCTTAGAGTTGGGGTTAAAGTTAGGGTTAGGGGTTAGTTTTAGGGGTTAGTTTTAGGGGATAGGGTTAGCTTTAGGGTTAGGGGTAGGGTTAGGGTGAGGGGTTAGGGATAGGGGCTAGGGTTAGGGGGTAGGGTTAGGATTAAGGGTTGGGGTTAGGGTTAGTGGTGAGGGGTTAGGGTTAGGGGTTAGATTTGGGGTTAGGGTTCGGGTTAGGGGTTAGGGTTGGGTTTAGGGTTAGGTTTAGGGGTTGGGGTTAGGGTTAGGGGTTTAGGATAAGGGTTAGGGGTTAGGACTAGGGGTTAGGGTTAGGGTTGGGTTAGGGGTTAGGGTTGGGTTGGGGGTTAGGGTTAGGGATTCGGGCTAGGGGTTAGGGTTAGGGGTTCGGGTTTGGGTTTCGGGTTTTAGGGATTAGGGTTTAGGGTTAGGGGTTGGGTTAGGGTTAGGGGTAGAGTTTAGGGGTTAGGGTTAGGTGTTAGGGGTAGTGTTAGGATGAGGGTTTAGGGGTAGGGTTATGGGTTAGGGTTAGGTTAGGGGTTAGGGGTTAGGGATTAGGGTTAGGGTTAGGGGTTCGGGTTAGGGTTAGACTACGGGTTAGGGTTGGGGTTAGGGTTAGTGTTAGGGGTTAGGTTTAGGGGTTAGGGTTAGGGGTTAGAGTTAGAGGTTAGGGTTAGGGGTAGGGTTAGTGGTTAGGGTTAGAGGTCTGTGTTAGGGGTTAGGGTTAGGGGTTAGGGTTAGGGGTAGGGTTAGGGGTTAGGGGTTAGAGTTGGGGTTAGGGTTAGGGGTTGGGGTTAGGGTTAGGGGTTCGGGTTAGACTACGGGTTAGGGTTGGGGTTTGCGTTGGGGTTAGTGTTAGGGGTTAGGTTTAGGGGTTAGGTTTAGGGGTTAGGGTTAGGGTTGGGTTAGGGGTTAGGGTTGGGTTGGGGGTTAGGGTTAGGGGTTCGGGCTAGGGGTTAGGGTTAGGGGTTCGGGTTGGGGGTTAGGGTTTTAAGGGATTAGGGTTGGGGTTTAGGGTTAGGTTAGGGTTAAGGGTTAGGGTTTGGTGTTCGGGGTAGTGTTAGGATGAGGGTTTAGGGGTAGGTTTATGGGTTAGGGTTAGGTTAGGCGTTAGGGTTAGGGGTTAGGGGTAGGGTTAGGGGTATGGGTTAGTGTTAGCGGTTAGGGTTAGGGGTTAGGGTTAGGCGTTACGGTTAGGGTTAGTGGTTAGGGTTAGGGGTTAGTGTTGGGGTTAGGGTTATGGGTTAGGGCTGGGTTAGGGTTAGGGGTTAGGGTTAGGGGTTAGGTTTAGGGGTTAGGCTTAGGGGTTAGGGGTTCGGGTTAGGGGTTAGGGTTAGCCTTAGGGTTAGGGGTTACGGGTAGGGTTAGGGGTCTGGGTTGGGGTTAGGGATAGGGTCGGCTTGGGGTTAGGGGTTATGGTTAGGGGGTAGGGTTAGGTTTAGCGTTATGGGTTCGGGTTCGGGTTAGTGTTAGGGTTAAGTTTATGTTTAGGCTTAGGGGATAGGGTTCGGGATTGGGTTAGGGTTAGTGTTAGGGGTTAGGGTTAGGGGTTAGGGTTAGGGTTAGGGTTTAGGGTTAGGGGTAGTGTTAGGGGTAGAGTTAGGGTTATTGGTTAGTGTTAGCGGTTAGGGTTAGGGGTTCGGGTTAGCGTTAGGGGTTAGGGTTAGCTTTAGGCGTTACTGTTAGGGTTAGTGGTTCGGGTTAGGTTTCGGGGTTAGTGTTGGGGTTAGGGTTAGGGGTTGGGTTTGTGATTAGGGTTAGGGTTAGGCGTTACGGTTAGGGTTAGGGGTTAGGGGTTGGGTTTGTGTTTAGGGTTAGGGGTTACGGTTATGGTTAGGGGTTAGGATTAGGGATTAGGGGTAGGGTAAGGGCTAGGGTTGGGGTTAGGGGTTAGGGGATAGGGTTAGGGGTTAGGGCTAGGGGTTAGGGTTAGGGGTTGGGGTTAGGGTTAGGGGTTAGGGTTAGACTACGGGTTAGGGTTGGGGTTTGCGTTGGGGTTAGGGTTAGTGTTAGGGGTTATGTTTGGGGGTTAGCGTTAGGGGTTAGAGTTAGGGGTTCGGGTTAGGGTTGGTTTAGGGGTTAGGGTTGGGGGTTAGGGGTTTAGGGGTAGGGGTTAGGGCTAGGATTTAGGGGTAGGGTTGGGTGAGGAGTTAGGGTTGGGGTTGGGGTTAGGTTTAGGGTTCGGTGTTAGGGTTAGGGGTTAAGGCTAGGGGTTAGGTGTTTGGGTAAGTGGTTTGTGGTTAGGGTTAGGTGTTTAGGGTTAGGGTTCGGGGTTACGATTAGGGTTTAGGGGTAGGGTTGGGTTAGGGTTGGGGTTGGGGTTAGGGTTCGGGTTAGGGGTAGGGTTAGGGTTAGGGGTTAGGGCTAGGGGTTAGGGTTCGGAGTTCGGGTTAGGGGTTAGGGATAGAGTGAGGCCTAGGGTTTAGAGTTGGGGTTAGGGTTAGGGGTTAGTTTTAGGGGTTAGTTTTAGGGGATAGGGTTAGCTTTAGGGTTAGGGTTAGGGGTAGGGTTAGGGTGAGGGGTTAGGGATAGGGGCTAGGGTTAGGGGGTAGGGTTAGGATTAAGGGTTGGGGTTAGGGTTAGTGGTGAGGGGTTAGATTTGGGGTTAGGGTTCGGGTTAGGGTTGGGGTTAGGGTTAGGGGTTGGGGTTAGGGGTTTAGGATAAGGGTTAGGGGTTAGGGCTAGGGGTTAGCGTTTAGGGTTAGTGTTGGGTTAGGGGTTAGGGTTGGGTTGGGGGTTAGGGTTAGGGGTTAGGGTTTAGGGTTAGGGTTGGGTTAGGGGTTAGGTTTGAGTTGGGGGTTAGGGTTAGGGGTTAGGGTTAGGGGTTAGGGGTTCGGTTTGGGGGTGCGGGTTTTAGGGATTAGGGTTAGGGTTTAGGGTTAGAGGTTGGGTTCGGGGTAGGGTTTAGGGGTTAGGGTTAGGTGTTAGGGGTAGTGTTAGGATGAGGGTTTAGGGGTAGGGTTATGGGTTAGGGTTAGGTTAGGGGTTAGGGTTAGGGGTTCGGGTTAGGGTGAGACTACGGGTTAGGGTTGAGGTTAGGGTTAGTGTTAGGGGTTAGGTTTAGGGGTTAGGGTTAGGGGTTAGAGTTAGAGGTTAGGGTTAGGGGTAGGGTTAGTGGTTAGGGTTAGAGGTTAGTGTTAGGGGTTAGGGGTTAGGGTCAGGGTTAGGGGTAGGGTTAGGGGTTAGGGTTAGGGGTTAGAGTTGGGGTTACGGTTAGGGGTTGGGCGTTGGGGTTCGGGGTTCGGGTTAGACTACGGGTTAGGGTTGGGGTTTGCGTTGGGGTTAGGGTTAGTGTTAGGGGTTAGGTTTAGGGGTTAGGGTTAGGGGTTAGAGTTAGGGGTTAGGGTTGGTTTAGGGGTTAGGGTTGGGGGTTAGGGGTTTAGGGTTAGGGGTTAGGGCTCGGGGTTAGCGTTTAGGGGTAGGGTTGGGTGAGGGGGTAGGGTTGGGTGAGGGGTTAGGGTTGGGGTTGGGGTTAGGGTTAGGGGTTAGGGTTAGGGGTTAGGTTTAGGGTTTAGGAGTTAGGGTTAGGAGTTAGGGTTAGGGGTTAGGGGTTCGGGTTAGGGGTTACGGTTAGGGTTAGGGGTTACGGGGAGGGTTAGTGTTAGAGTTAGGGGTCTGGGTTGGGGTCGGGGTTAGGGATAGGGTTAGGGTTAGGGGTTCGGGTTAGGGTTAGACTACGGGTTAGGGTTGGGGTTAGGGTTAGTGTTAGGGGTTAGGTTTAGGGGTTAGGGTTAGGGATTAGGGTTAGGGTTTAGTGTTAGGGGTTGGGTTAGGGTTAGGCTTTAGGGTTAGGTGTTAGGGGTAGTGTTAGGATGAGGGTTTAGGGGTAGGGTTATGGGTTAGGGGTTAGGGTTAGGGGTAGGGTTAGGGGTATGGGTTAGTGTTAGCGGTTAGGGATAGGGTTAGGGGTTAGGGTTAGGCGTTACGGTTAGGGTTAGTGGTTAGGGTTAGGGGTTAGTGTTGGGGTTAGGGTTATGGGTTAGGGCTGGGTTAGGGTTAGGGGTTAGGGTGAGGGGTTAGGTTTAGGGGTTAGGCTTAGGGGTTAGGGTTAGGGTTAGGGTTAGGGGTTTAGGATAAGGGTTAGGGGTTAGGGCTAGGGGTTAGGGTTTAGGGTAAGGGTTGGGTTAGCGGTTAGGGTTGGGTTGGGGTTAGGGGTTCGGGCGAGGGGTTAGGGTTAGGGTTAGGGGTTCGGGGTGGGGGTTCGGGTTTTAGGGATTAGGGTTAGGGTTTAGGGTTGGGGTTAGGGGTTAGGGTTTAGGGGTTAGGTGTTAGGGGTAGTGTTAGGATGAGGGTTTAGGGGTAGGGTTATGGGTTAGGGTTAGGGTTAGGGTTAGGGTTATGGGTTAGGGCTGGGTTAGGGTTAGGGGTTAGGGTGAGGGGTTAGGTTTAGGGGTTAGGCTTAGGGGTTAGGGGTTCGGGTTAGGGTTCGCCTTAGGGTTAGGGGTTACGGGTAGGGTTAGGGGTCAGGGTTGGGGTTAGGGATAGGGTCGGGTTGGGGTTAGGGGTTATGGTTAGGGGGTAGGGTTAGGTTTAGCGTTATGGGTTAGGGTTAGTGTTAGGGTTAAGTTTAGGTTTAGGGTTAGGGGATAGGGTTCGGGATTGGGTTAGGGTTAGTGTTAGGGGTTAGGGTTAGGGTTACGGTTTAGGGTTAGGGGTAGAGGTAGGGTTATTGGTTAGTGTTAGCGGTTAGGGGTTCGGGTTAGCGTTAGGGGTTAGGGTTAGCTTTAGGCGTTACTGTTAGGGTTAGTGGTTAGGGTTAGGTTTCGGGGTTAGTGTTGGGGTTAGGGTTAGGGTTAGGGGTTAGGTGTTAGGGTTAGGGGTTGGGTTTGTGTTTAGGGTTAGGGTTAGGCGTTACGTTTGGGTTAGGGTTAGGTGTTGGGGTTAGGGGTTGGGTTTGTGTTTAGGGTTAGGGGTTACGGTTATGGTTCGGGGTTAGGATTAGGGATTAGGGGTAGGGTAAGGGCTAGGGTTGGGGTTAGGGGATAGGGTTAGGGCTAGGGGTTAGGGGTTGGGGTTAGGGTTAGACTACGGGTTAGGGTTGGGGTTTGCGTTGGGGTTAGGGTTAGTGTTAGGGGTTAGGTTTGGGGGTTAGCGTTAGGGGTTAGAGTTAGGGTTGGTTTAGGGGTTAGGGGTTTAGGGGTAGGGGTTAGGGCTAGGGTTTAGGGGTAGGGTTGGGTGAGGAGTTAGGGTTGGGGTTGGGGTTAGGTTTAGGGTTAGGTGTTAGGGTTAGGGGTTAAGGCTAGGGGTTAGGGGTTTGGGTAAGTGGTTTGTGGTTAGGGTTAGGTGTTTAGGGTTAGGGGTTACGGTTAGGGGTTAGGGTTTAGGGGTAGGGTTGGGTTAGGGTTGGTGTTAGGGTTCGGGTTAGGGGTAGGGTTAGGGGTTAGGGCTAGGGGTTAGGGTTCGGAGTTCGGGGTTGGGGGTTAGGGGTAGAGTTAGGCCTAGGGCTTAGAGTTGGGGTTAGGGTTAGGGTGAGGGTTAGGGGTTAGGTTTAGGGGTTAGTTTTAGGGGATAGGGTTAGCTTTAGGGTTAGGGTTAGGGGTAGGGTGAGGGGTTAGTGATAGGGGCTAGGGTTAGGGTTAGGGGGTAGGGTTAGGATTAAGGGTTGGGGTTAGGGTTAGGGGTGAGGGGTTAGGGTTAGGAGTTGGGGGTTAGATTTGGGGTTAGGGTTCGGGTTGGGGTTAGGGTTAGGTTTAGGGGTTGGGGTTAGGGGTTTAGGATAAGGGTTAGGGGTTAGGGCTAGGGGTTAGGGTTTAGGGTAAGGGTTGGGTTAGCGGTTAGGGTTGGGTTGGGGTTAGGGGTTCGGGCGAGGGGTTAGGGTTAGGGTTAGGGGTTCGGGGTGGGGGTTCGGGTTTTAGGGATTAGGGTTAGGGTTTAGGGTTGGGGTTAGGGTTTAGGGGTTAGGTGTTAGGGGTAGTGTTAGGATGAGGGTTTAGGGGTAGGGTTATGGGTTAGGTTAGGGGTTGGGGTACGGTTAGGGGTATGGGTTAGTGTTAGCGGTTAGGGTTAGGGATAGGGTTAGGGTTAGGCGTTACGGTTAGGGTTAGTGGTTAGGGTTAGGGGTTAGTGTTGGGGTTAGGGTTAGGCTTATGGGTTAGGGCTGGGTTAGCGTTAGGGGTTAGGGTTAGGGGTTAGGTTTAGGGGTTAGGCTTAGGGGTTAGGGTTAGGGGTTCGGGTTAGCCTTAGGGTTAGGGTTAGGGGTTACGGGTAGGGTTAGGGGTCTGGGTTGGGGTTAGGGATAGGGTAGGATTGGGGTTAGGGGTTATGGTTAGGGGGTAGGGTTAGGTTTAGCGTTATGGGTTAGGGTTAGTGTTAGTGTTAAGTTTAGGTTTAGGGTTAGGGGATAGGGTTCGGGATTGGGTTAGGGTTTGTGTTAGGGGTTAGGGTTAGGGGTTAGGGTTAGGGGTAGTGATGGGGTAGGGTTATTGGTTAGTGTTAGCGGTTAGGGTTAGGGGTTCGGGTTAGCGTTAGGAGTTAGGGTTAGCTTTAGGCGTTACTGTTAGGGTTAGTGGTTAGGGTTAGGTTTCGGGGTTAGTGTTGGGGTTAGGGTTAGGGTTAGGGGTTAGGGTTAGGGTTCGGGCTGGGTTAGGGTTAGGGTTAGGGGTTAGGGTTTAGGCGTAGGGTTGGGTTAGGGGTTAGGGTTGGGGTTGGGGTTAGGGTTAGGGTTTGGGTTAGGGGTAGGGTGAGGGTTAGGGGTTAGGGCTAGGGGGTTAGGGTTCGGAGTTCGGGTTAGGGGTTGGGGGTTAGGGGTAGAGTTAGGGTTAGGGCTTAGAGTTGGGGTTAGGGTTAGGGGTTAGGTTTAGGGGTTAGTTTTAGGGGTTAGGGTTAGCTTTAGGGTTAGGGTTAGCGGTAGGGTTAGGGTGAGGGGTTAGGGATAGGGGTTAGGGTTAGGATTAAGGGTTGGGGTTAGGGTTAGTGGTGAGGGGTTAGTGTTAGGGGTTGGGGGTTAGATTTGGCGTTAGGTTTCGGGTTAGGTTTAGGGTTGGGGTTAGGGTTAGGTTTAGGGGTTAGGGTTGGGGTTAGGGTTAGGTTTAGGGGTTAGTGGTTGGGGTTAGGGTTAGGGGTTTAGGATAAGGGTTAGGGGTTAGGGCGAGGGGTTAGGGTTAGGGTTGGGTTAGGGGTTAGGGTTGGGTTGGGGGTTAGGGTTAGTGTTAGGGGTTCGGGCTGGGTTAGGGTTAGGGTTAGGGGTTAGGGTTAGGGGTTAGGGTTAGCCTTAGGGTTAGGGGTTACGGGTAGGGTTAGGGGTAGGGTTAGGTTTAGCGTTATGGGTTAGGGTTAGTGTTAGGGTTAAGTTTAGGTTTAGGGTTAGGGGATAGGGTTCGGGATTGGGTTAGGGTTAGTGTTAGGGGTTAGGGTTAGGGGTTCGGGTTAGGGCTGGGTTTAGGGTTAGGGGTTGGGGTTAGGGTTAGGGGTTAGGGTTAGGGGTTGGGTTTGTGTTTAGGGTTAGGGTTAGGCGTTACGGTTAGGGTTAGGTGTTGGGGTTAGGGGTTGGGTTTGTGTTTAGGGTTAGGGGTTACGGTTATGGTTAGGGGTTAGGATTAGGGATTAGGGGTAGGGTAAGGGCTAGGGTTGGGGTTAGGGGTTAGGGTTAGGGGATAGGGGTTAGGGCTACGGGTTAGGGTTAGGGTTAGTGTTGGGGGTTATGTTTAGGGGTTAGGGTTAGGGGTTAGAGTTAGGGGTTAGGGTTGGTTTAGGGGTTAGGGTTGGGGGTTAGGGGTTTAGGGTTAGGGGTTAGGGCTAGGGGTTAGGGTTTAGGGGTAGGGTTGGGTGAGGTGTTGGGGTTGGGGTTAGGGTTAGGGGTTAAGGCTAGGGGTTAGGGTTAGGGGTTTGGGTAAGTGGTTTGTGGTTAGGGTTAGGTGTTTAGGGTTAGGGTTGGGGGTTACGGTTCGGGGTTAGGGGTAGGGTTGGGTTAGGGTTGGGGTTAGGGTTCGGGTTAGGGGTAGGGGTGGGTTAGGGTTAGGGGTTAGGGCTAGGGGTTAGGGTTCGGAGTTCGGGTTAGGGGTTGGGGGTTAGGGGTAGAGTTAGCCCTAGGGTTTAGAGTTGGGGTTAGGGTTAGGGGTTAGGTTTAGGGGTTAGTTTTAGGGGATAGGGTTAGCTTTAGGGTTAGGGTTAGGGTGAGGGGTTAGGGATAGGGGCTAGGGTTAGGGTGAGGGGGTAGGGTTAGGATTAAGGGTAGGGGTTAGGGTTAGGGGTGAGGGTTAGGGGTTGGATTTGGGGTTAGGGTTCGGGATAGGGTTAGGGTTGGGGTTAGGGTTAGGTTTAGGGGTTGGGGTTAGGGGTTTAGGATAAGGGTTAGGGGTTAGGGCTAGGGGTTAGGGTTAGGGTTGGGTTAGGGGTTAGGGTTGGGGGTTAGGGTTAGGGGTTCGGGCTAGGGGTTAGGGTGAGGGGTTCGGGTTGGGGGTTAGGGTTTTAGGGATTAGGGTTAGGGTTCAGGGTTAGGGGTTTGGTTAGGGTTTAGGGTTTGGTGTTAGGGGTAGTGTTAGGATGAGGGTTTAGGGGTAGGGTTATGGGTTAGGGTTAGGGGTTAGGGTTAGGGGTAGGGTTAGGGGTATGGGTTAGTGTTAGCAGTTAGGGTTAGGGATAGGGTTAGGGGTTAGGGGTTACGGTTAGGGTTAGTGGTTAGGGTTAGGGGTTAGTGTTGGGGTTAGGGTTATGGGTTAGGACTGGGTTAGGGTTAGGGTTTAGGGTGAGGGGTTAGGTTTAGGGGTTAGGCTTAGGGGTTAGGGGTTCGGGTTAGGGGTTTGGGTTAGTCTTAGGGTTAGGGGTTACGGGTAGGGTTAGGGGTCTGGGTTGGGGTTAGGGCTAGGGGTTAGGGTTTAGGGGTAGGGTTGGGTGAGGGGTTAGGGTTAGGGTTAGGGGTTAGGATTCGGGGATAGGGTTAGCTTTTGGGTTAGGGGTAGGGTTAGGGTGACGGGTTAGGGATAGGGGCTAGGGTTAGGGTTAGGGGGTAGGGTTAGGATTAAGGGTTGGGGTTAGGGTTAGTGGTGAGGGGTTAGGGTTAGGGGTTGGGGGTTAGATTTGGCGTTAGGTTTCGGGTTAGGGTTAGGGGTTAGGGTTGGGGTTAGGGTTAGGGGTTAGGGTTGGGGTTAGGGTTAGGTTTAAGGGTTAGGGGTTGGGGTTAGGGTTAGGGGTTTAGGATAAGGGTTAGGAGTTAGGGCTAGGGGTTAGGGTTTAGGGTTAGAGTTGGGTTAGGGGTTAGGGTTGGGTTGGGGGTTAGGGTTAGGGGTTCGGGCTGGGTTAGGGTTAGGGGTTAGGGTTAGGGGTTAGGTTTAGGGTTTAGGGTTAGGGGTTAGGGGTTCGGGTTAGGGGTTAGGGTTAGCCTTAGGGTTAGGGGCTGCCGGTAGGGTTAGGGGTAGGGTTAGGTTTAGCGTAATGGGTTAGGGTTAGTGTTAGTGTTAGGGTTAAGTTTAGGTTTAGGGTTAGGGGATAGGGTTCGGGATTGGGTTAGGGGTTAGGGTTAGGGGTTCGGGTTAGGGCTGGGTTTAGGGTTAGGGGTTGGGGTTAGGGTTAGGGGTTAGGTGTTAGGGGTTGGGTTTGTGTTTAGGGTTAGGGTTAGGCGTTACGGTTAGGGTTAGGGGTTGGGGTTAGGGGTTGGGTTTGTGTTTAGGGTGAGGGGTTACAGTTATGGTTAGGGGTTAGGATTAGGGATTAGGGGTAGGGTAAGGGCTAGGGTTGGGGTTAGGGGTTAGGGGATAGGGTTAGGGGTTAGGGCTACGGGTTAGGGTTAGGGGGTGGGGTTAGGGTTAGGGGTTAGGGTTAGACTACGGGTTAGGGTTGGGGTTTGCGTTGGGGTTAGGGTTAGTGTTAGGGGTTATGTTTAGGGGTTAGGGTTAGGGCTTAGAGTTAGGGGTTAGGGTTGGTTTCGGGGTTAGGGTTGGGGGTTAGGGGTTTAGGGTTAGGGGTTAGGGCTAGGGGTTAGGGTTTAGGGGTAGGGTTGGGTGAGGTGTTAGGGTTGGGGTTAGGGTTAGGGTTAGGGGTGAAGGCTAGGGGTTAGGGTTAGGGGTTTGGGTAAGTGGTTTGTGGTTAGGGTTAGGTGTTTAGGGTTAGGGTTATGGGTTACGGTTAGGGGTTAGGGTTTAGGGGTAGGGTTGGGTTAGGGTTGGGGTTAGGGTTCGGGTTAGGGGTGGGTTAGCGTTAGGGGTTAGGGCTAGGAGTTAGGGTTCGGAGTTCGGGTTAGGGGTTGGGGGTTAGGGGTAGAGTTAGGCCTAGCGCTTAGAGTTGGGGTTAGGGTTAGGGGTTAGGTTTAGGGCTTAGTTTAAGGGAATAGGGTGAGCTTTAGAGTTAGGGTTAGGGGTAGGGTTAGGGTGAGGGGTTAGGGATAGGGGCTAGGGTTAGGGTTAGGGGGTAGGGTTAGGATTAAGGGTTGGGGTTAGGTTTAGGGGTGAGGGGTTAGGGTTAGGGGTTGGGGGTTAGATTTGGGGTTAGGGTTTGGGATAGGGTTAGGGGTTAGGGTTGGGGTTAGGGTTAGGGGTTGGGGTTAGGGGTTTAGGATAAGGGTTAGGGGTTAGGGCTAGGGGTTAGGGTTCGGGTTGGGTTAGGGGTTAGGGTTGGGTGTTAGGGTTTAGGGTTAGGGTTTGGTGTTCGGGGTAGTGTTAGGATGAGGGTTTAGGGGTAGGTTTATGGGTTAGGGTTAGGTTAGGGGTTAGGGTTAGGGGTAGGGTTAGGGGTATGGGTTAGTGTTAGCGGTTAGGGTTAGGGGTTAGGCGTTACGGTTATGGTTAGTGGTTAGGGTTAGGGGTTAGTGTTGGGGTTAGGGTTATGGGTTAGGGCTCGGTTAGGGTTAGGGGTTAGGGTTAGGGGTTAGGTTTAGGGGTTAGGCTTAGGGGTTAGGGGTTCGGGTTAGGGTTTAGGGTTAGCCTTAGGGTTAGGGGTTACGGGTAGGGTTAGGGGTCTGGGTTGGGGTTAGGGATAGGGTCGGCTTGGGGTTAGGGGTTATGGTTAGGGGGTAGGGTTAGGTTTAGCGTTATGGGTTAGGGTTAGTGTTAGGGTTAAGTTTATGTTCAGGGTTAGGGGATAGGGTTCGGGATTGGGTTAGGGTTCGTGTTAGGGGTTAGGGTTAGGGGTTAGGGTTAGGGGTTAGGGTTAGGGTTTAGGGTTAGGGGTAGTGTTAGGGGTAGAGTTAGGGTTATTGGTTAGTGTTCGCGGTTAGGGTTAGGGGTTCGGGTTAGCGTTAGGGGTTAGGGTTAGCTTTAGGCGTTACTGTTAGGGTTAGTGGTTAGGGTTAGGTTTCGGGGTAAGTGTTGGGGTTAGGGTTAGGGTTAGGGTTAGGGGTTGGGTTTGTGATTAGGGTTAGGGTTAGGGGTTAGGGGTTGGGTTTGTGTTTAGGGTTAGGGGTTACGGTTATGGTTAGGGGTTAGGATTAGGGATTAGGGGTAGGGTAAAGGCTAGGGTTGGGGTTAGGGGTTAGGGTTAGGGGTTAGGGCTAGGGGTTAGGGTTAGGGGTTGGGGTTAGGGTTAGGGGTTAGGGTTAGACTACGGGTTAGGGTTGGGGTTTGCGTTGGGGTTAGGGTTAGTGTTAGGGGTTATGTTTGGGGGTTAGGGGTTAGAGTTAGGGGTTAGGGTTAGGGTTGGTTTAGGGGTTAGGGTTGGGGTTAGGGGTTTAGGGGTAGGGGTTAGGGCTAGGGTTTAGGGGTAGGGTTGGGTGAGGAGTTAGGGTTGGGGTTGGGGTTAGGTTTAGGGTTCGGTGTTAGGGTTAGGGGTTAAGGCTAGGGGTTAGGTGTTTGGGTAAGTGGTTTGTGGTTAGGGTTAGTGTTTAGGGTTAGGGTTCCGGGTTACGGTAAGGGTTTAGGGGTAGGGTTGGGTTAGGGGTTAGGGTTGGGGTTGGGGTTAGGGTTCGGGTTAGGGGTAGGGTTAGGGTTAGGGGTTAGGGCTAGGGGTTAGGGTTCGGAGTTCGGGTTAGGGGTTGGGGGTTAGGGATAGAGTGAGGCCTAGGGCTTAGAGTTGGGGTTAGGGTTAGGGGTTAGTTTTAGGGGTTAGTTTTAGGGGATAGGGTTAGCTTTAGGGTTAGGGGTAGAATTAGGGTGAGGGGTTAGGGATAGGGGCTAGGGTTAGGGGGTAGGGTTAGGATTAAGGGTTGGGGTTAGGGTTAGTGGTGAGGGGTTAGGGGTTGGGGGTTAGATTTGGGGTTAGGGTTCGGGTTAGGGTTGGGGTTAGGGGTTGGGGTTAGGGGATTAGGATAAGGGTTAGGGGTTAGGGCTAGGGGTTAGGGTTTAGGGTTAGGGTTGGGTTTGGGGTTAGGTTTGGGTTGGGGGTTAGGGGTTCGGGCTAGGGGTTCGGGTTGGGGGTGCGGGTTTTAGGGATTAGGTTTAGGGTTAGAGGTTGGGTTAGGGTTAGGGGTTAGGGGTAGGGTTTAGGGGTTAGGGGTAGTGTTAGGATGAGGGTTTAGGGGTAGGGTTATGGGTTAGGGTTAGGTTAGGGGTTAGGGTTAGGGGTTCGGGTTAGGGTGAGACTACGGGTTAGGGTTGGGGTTAGGGTTAGTGTTAGGGGTTAGGTTTAGGGGTTCGGGTTAGGGGTTAGAGTTAGAGGTTAGGGTTAGGGGTAGGGTTAGTGGTTAGGGTTAGAGGTTAGTGTTAGGGGTTAGGGTTAGGGGTTAGGGTTAGGGGTTAGGGTTAGGGGTAGGGTTAGGGGTTAGGGTTAGGGGTTAGAGTTGGGGTTACGGTTAGGGGTTGGGGGTTGGGGTTAGACTACGGGTTAGGGTTGGGGTTTGCGTTGGGGTAAGGGTTAGTGTTAGGGGTTAGGTCTAGGGGTTAGGGGTTAGAGTTAGGGGTTAGTGTTAGGGTTGGTTTAGGGGTTAGGGTTGGGGGTTAGGGGTTTAGGGTTAGGGGTTAGGGCTCGGGGTTAGCGTTTAGGGGTAGGGTTGGGTGAGGGGTTAGGGTTGGGGTTGGTGTTAGGGTTAGGGGTTAGGGTTAGGGGTTAGGTTTAGGGTTTAGGAGTTCGGGTTAGGGTTAGGAGTTAGGGTTAGGGGTTCGGGTTAGGCGTTACGGTTAGGGTTAGGGGTTACGGGGAGGGTTAGTGTTAGAGTTAGGGGTCTGGGTTGGGGTTGGGGTTAGGGATAGGGTTAGGGGTTCGGGTTAGGGTTAGACTACGGGTTAGGGTTAGTGTTAGGGGTTAGGTTTAGGGGTTAGCGTTAGGGATTAGGGTTAGGGTTTAGTGTTAGGGGTTGGGTTAGGGGTTAGGGTTTAGGGGTTAGCGTTAGGGTTTGGTGTTAGGGGTAGTGTTAGGATGAGGGTGTAGGGGTAGGGTTATGGGTTAGGGGTTAGGGTTAGGGGTAGGGTTAGGGGTATGGGTTAGTGTTAGCGGTTAGGGATAGGGTTAGGGGTTAGGGTTAGGCGTTACGGTTAGGGTTAGTGGTTAGGGTTAGGGGTTAGTGTTGGGGTTAGGGTTATGGGTTAGGGCTGGGTTAGGCTTAGGGGTTAGGGGTTCGGGTTAGGGGTTCGGGTTAGCCTTAGGGTTAGGGTTAGGGGTTACGGGTAGGGTTAGGGGTCTGGGTTGCGGTTAGGGATAGGGTAGGATTGGGGTTAGGGGTTATGGTTAGGGGGTAGGGTTAGGTTTAGCGTTATGGGTTAGGGTTAGTGTTAGGGTTAAGTTTAGGTTTAGGGTTAGGGGATAGGGTTCGGGATTGGGTTAGGGTTAGGGTTTAGGGTTAGGGGTAGTGTTAGGGGTAGGGTTATTGGTTAGTGTTAGCGGTTAGGGTTAGGGGTTCGGGTTAGCGTTAGGAGTTAGGGTTAGCTTTAGGCGTTACTGTTAGGGTTAGTGGTTAGGGTTAGGTTTCGGGGTTAGTGTTGGGGTTAGGGTTAGGGTTAGGGGTTAGGGTTCGGGCTGGGTTAGGGTTAGGGTTCGGGTTTAGGGGTAGGGTTGGGTTCGGGTTGGGGTTAGGGTTTGGGTTAGGGGTAGGGTGAGGGTTAGGGGTTAGGGCTAGGGGGTTAGGGTTCGGAGTTCGGGGTTAGGGGTAGAGTTAGGGTTAGGGCTTAGAGTTGGGGTTAGGGTTAGGGGTTAGGTTTAGGGGTTAGTTTTAGGGGTTAGGGTTAGCTTTAGGGTTAGGGTTAGCGGTAGGGTTAGGGTGAGGGGTTAGGGATAGGGGTTAGGGTTAGGGTTAAGGGTTGGGGTTAGGGTTAGTGGTGAGGGGTTAGTGTTAGGGGTTGGGGGTTAGATTTGGCGTTAGGGTTAGGGTTGGGGTTAGGGTTAGGTTAAGGGGTTAGGGTTGGGGTTAGGGTTAGGTTTAGGGGTTAGTGGTTGGGGTTAGTGTTAGGGGTTTAGGATAAGGGTTAGGGGTTAGGGCGAGGGGTTAGGGTTAGGGTTGGGTTAGGGGTTAGGGTTGGGTTGGGGGTTAGGGTTAGTGTTAGGGGTTCGGGCTGGGTTAGGGTTAGGGGTTAGGGTTAGGGGTTCGGGTTAGGGGTTAGGGTTAGCCTTAGGGTTAGGGGTTACGGGTAGGGTTAGGGGTAGGGTTAGGTTTAGCGTTATGGGTTAGGGTTAAGTTTAGGTTTAGGGTTAGGGTTAGGGGATAGGGTTCGGGATTGGGTTAGGGTTAGGGTTAGTGTTAGGGGTTAGGGGTTCGGGTTAGGGCTGGGTTTAGGGTTAGGGGTTGGGGTTAGGTGTTAGGGTTAGGGCTTGGGTTTGTGTTTAGGGTTAGGGTTAGGCGTTACGGTTAGGGTTAGGTGTTGGGGTTAGGGGTTGGGTTTGTGTTTAGGGTTCGGGGTTACGGTTATGGTTAGGGGTTAGGATTAGGGATTAGGGGTAGGGTAAGGGCTAGGGTTGGGGTTAGGGGTTAGGGGATAGGGTTAGGGGTTAGGGCTACGGGTTAGGGGTTTGCGTTGGGGTTAGGGTTAGTGTTAGGGGTTATGTTTAGGGGTTAGGGTGAGGGGTTAGAGTTAGGGGTTAGGGTTAGGGTTGGTTTAGGGGTTAGGGTTAGGGTTGGTTTAGGGGTTAGGGTTGGGGGTTCGGGGTTTAGGGTTAGGGGTTAGGGCTAGGGGTTAGGGTTTAGGGGTAGGGTTGGGTGAGGGGTTGGGGTTGGGGTTAGGGTTAGGGGTTAGGGTTAGGGGTTAAGGCTAGGGGTTAGGGTTAGGGGTTTGGGTAAGTGGTTTGTGGTTAGGGTTAGGTGTTTAGGGTTAGGGTTAGGGGTTACGGATAGGGGTTAGGGTTTAGGGGTAGGGTTGGGTTAGGGTTGGGGTTGGGGTTAGGGTTAGGGGTAGGGGTGGGTTAGGGTTAGGGGTTAGGGTTAGAGTTAGGGTTGGTTTAGGGGTTAGGGTTAGGGTTGGTTTAGGGGTTAGGGTTGGGGGTTAGGGGTTTAGGGTTAGGGGTTAGGGCTAGGGGTTAGGGTTTAGGGGTAGGGTTGGGTGAGGGGTTGGGGTTGGGGTTAGGGTTAGGGGTTAGGGTTAGGGGTTAAGGCTAGGGCTTAGGGTTAGGGGTTTGGGTAAGTGGTTTGTGGTTAGGGTTAGGTGTTTAGGGTTAGGGGTTACGGATAGGGGTTAGGGTTTAGGGGTAGGGTTGGGTTAGGGTTGGGGTTGGGGTTAGGGTTAGGGGTAGGGGTGGGTTAGGGTTAGGGGTTAGAACTAGGGGTTAGGCTTCTGAGTTCGGGGTTGGGGGTTAGGGGTAGAGTTAGCCCTAGGGTTTAGAGTTGGGGTTAGGGTTAGGGGTTAGGTTTAGGGGTTAGTTTTAGGGGATAGGGTTAGCTTTAGGGTTAGGGTGAGGGGTTAGGGATAGGGGCTAGGGTTAGGGTGAGGGGGTAGGGTTAGGATTAAGGGTTGGGGTTAGGGTTAGGGGTGAGGGTTAGGGGTTGGGGGTTTGATTTGGGGTTAGGGTTCGGGATAGGGTTAGGGGTTAGGGTTGGGGTTAGGGTTAGGTTTAGGGGTTGGGGTTAGGGGTTTAGGATAAGGGTTAGGGGTTAGGGCTAGGGGTTAGGGTTTAGGGTTAGGGTTGGGTTAGGGTTGGGTTGGGGGTTAGGGTTAGGGGTTCGGGCTAGGGGTTAGGGTGAGGGGTTCGGGTTGGGGGTTAGAGTTTTAGGGATTAGGGTTAGGGTTTAGGGTTAGGGGTTGGGTTAGGGTTAGGGGTTAGGGGTTAGGGTTTGGTGTTAGGGTTAGTGTTAGGATGAGGGTTTAGGGGTAGGGTTATGGGTTAGGGTTAGGTTAGGGGTTAGGGTTAGGGGTAGGGTTAGGGGTATGGGTTAGTGTTAGCGGTTAGGGTTAGGGGTTACGGTTCGGGTTAGTGGTTAGGGTTAGGGGTTAGTGTTGGGGTTAGGGTTATGGGTTAGGACTGGGTTAGGGTTAGGGTTTAGGGTGAGGGGTTAGGTTTAGGGGTTAGGCTTAGGGGTTAGGGGTTCGGGTTAGGGGTTTGGGTTCGCCTTCGGGTTAGGGGTTACGGGTAGGGTTAGGGGTCTGGGTTGGTGTTAGGGATAGGGTCGGGGTTAGGGGTTATGGTTAGGGGGTAGGGTTAGGTTTAGCGTTATGGGTTAGGGTTAGTGTTAGGGTTAAGTTTAGGTTTAGGGTTAGGGTATAGGGTTAGTGTTAGGGGTTAGGGTTAGTGTTAGGGGTTAGGGTTAGGGGTTAGGGTTTAGGGTTAGGGTTAGGGTTAGGGTTAGTGTTAGGGGTTAGGGTTAGGGGTTAGGGGTTAGGGTTTAGGGTTAGGGGTAGTGTTAGGAGTAGAGTTAGGGTTATTGGTTAGTGTTAGCGGTTTGGGTTAGGGGTTTGGGTTAGCGTTAGGGGTTAGGGTTAGCTTTAGGCGTTACTGTTAGGGTTAGTGGTTAGGGTTAGGTTTCGGGGTTAGTGTTGGGGTTAGGGTTAGTGTTAGGGGTTAGGTGTTAGGGTTAGGGGTTGGGTTTGTGTTTAGGGTTAGGGTTAGGCGTTACGTTTGGGTTAGGGTTAGGGGTTGGGGTTAGGGGTTGGGTTTGTGTTTAGGGTTAGGGGTTACGGTTATGGTTAGGGGTTAGGATTAGGGATTAGGGGTAGGGTAAGGGCTAGGGTTGGGGTTAGGGGTTAGGGTTAGGGGATAGGGTTAGGGGTTAGGGCTCGGGGTTAGGGTTAGGGGTTGGGGTTAGGGTTAGACTCCGGGTTAGGGTTGGTGTTTGCATTGGGATTAGGGTTAGTGTTCGGGGTTAGGTTTGGGGGTTAGGGTTAGCGGTTAGAGTTAGGGGTTAGGGTTGGTTTCGGGGTTAGGGTTGGGGGTTAGGGGTTTAGGGGTAGGGGTTAGGGCTAGGGTTTAGGGGTAGGGTTGGGTGAGGAGTTAGGGTTGGGCTTGGGGTTAGGTTTAGCGTTAGGTGTTAGGGTTAGGGGTTAAGGCTAGGGGTTAGTGGTTTGGGTAAGTGGTTTGTGGTTAGGGTTAGGTGTTTAGGGTTAGGGGTTACGGTTAGGGGTTAGGGTTTAGGGGTAGGGTTGGGTTAGGGGTTAGGGTTGGGGTTGGGGTTAGGGTTCGGGTTAGGGTTAGGGGTTAGGGCTAGGGGTTAGGGTTCGGAGTTCGGGTTAGGGGTTGGGGGTAGAGTTAGGCCTAGGGCTCAGAGTTGGGGTTAGGGGTTCTGTTTAAGGGTTAGTTTTAGGGGATAGGGTTAGCTTTAGGGTTAAGGGTAGGGTTAGGGTGAGGGGTTAGGGATAGGGGCTAGGGCTAGGGTTAGGGGGTAGAGTTAGGATTAAGGGTTGGGGTTAGGGTTAGTGGTGAGGGGTTAGGGTTAGGGGTTGGGGGTTAGATTTGGGGTTAGGGTTCGGGTTAGGGTTGGGGTTAGGTTTAGGGGTTGGGGTTAGGGATAAGGGTTAGGGGTTAGGGCTAGGGGTTAGGGTTTAGGGTTAGGGTTGGGTTAGGGGTGAGGGTTGGGTTGGGGGTTAGGGTTAGGGGTTCGGGCTAGGCGTTAGGGGTTCGCGTTGGGGGTTCGGGTTTTAGGGATTAGGGTTAGGGTTTAGGGTTAGGGGTTGGGTTAGGGTTAGGGTTAGGGTTTAGGGGTTAGGGTTAGGTGTTAGGGGTAGTGTTAGGATGAGGGTTTAGGGGTCGGGTTATGGGTTAGGGTTAGGTTAGGGGTTAGGGTTAGGGGTTCGGGGTAGGGTTAGGGGTATGGGTTAGTGTTAGCGATTAGGGTTAGGGATAGGGTTAGGGGTTAGGGTTAGGCATTACGGTTAGGGTTAGTGGTTAGGGTTAGTGTTGGGTTTAGGGTTAGGCTTATGGGTTAGGGTTAGGGGTTAGGTTTAGGGGTTAGGCTTAGGGGTTAGGGGTACGGGTTAGGGGTTAGGGTTAGCCTTAGGGTTAGGGGTTACGGGTAGGGTTAGGGGTCTGGGTTGGGGTTAGGGATAGGGTAGGATTGGGGTTAGGGGTTATGGTTAGGGGGTAGGTTTAGGTTTAGCGTTATGGGTTAGGGTTAAGTTTAGGGTTAGGGGATAGGGTTCGGGATTGGGTTAGGGTTAGTGTTAGGGGTTAGGGGTTAGGGTTTAGGGTTAGTGTTAGGGGTAGGGTTAGGGTTATTGGTTAGTGTTAGCGGTTAGGGTTAGGGGTTCGGGTTAGCGTTAGGGTTAGCTTTAGGCGTTACTGTTAGGGTTAGTGGTTCGAGTTAGGTTTCGGGGTTAGTGTTGGGGTTAGGGTTAGGGGTTAGGGTTAGGGTTCGGGCTGGGTTAGGGTTAGTGGTTAGGGGTTAGGTTTAGGGTTAGGGTAAGGGTTAGGTTTAGGGGTTAGGGTTAGGCGTTAGGGGTTCGGGTTAGGGGTAGCGTTAGGGTTAGGGTTACGGGTAGGGTTAGTGGTCTGGGTTGGGGTTAGGGATAGGGTAGGGTTGGGGTTAGGGTTAGGTGTTACGGTTAGGGGTTAGGTTTAGCGTTAGGGTTAGGGTTAGGGGTTAGTGTTAGGGGTTGGGTTTGTGTTTAGGGTTAGGGGTTAGTTATGGTTAGGTGTTAGGAATAGGGATTAGGGGTAGGGTAAGGGCTAGGGTTGGGGTTAGGGGATAGGGTTAGGGCTAGGGGTTAGGGGTTCGGGTTGGGGGTTAGGGTTAGGGGTTACAGGTAGTGTTAGGGGGTAGGGTTAGGGGTTAGTGTTAGGGGTTAGGGTTTAGGGTCAGGGTTAGGGGTAGGGTTAGGGTTAGTGTTTGGGGTTAGAGTTGGGGTTAGGGTTGGGTTAGGGTTAGGGGTTAGGATTAGGGGTTGGGGTTAGGGTTAGGGGTTTAGGGGTAGGGTTGGGTTAGGGGTTAGGGTTGGGGTTAGGGTTCGGGTTAGGTGTAGGGGTTAGAATTAGGAGTTGGGTTAGGGGTTGGGGGTTAGGGGTAGAGGTAGAGTTAGGGGTTAGAGTTAGGGTTAGGGTTAGGGTTAGGGTTAGGGTTAGGGTTAGGGTTAGGGTTAGGGTTAGGGTTAGGGGTTAGGGTTGGGGGTTACCGTTAGGGTTAGGGGTTAAGGGTTAGGGTTAGGGGTTAAGGGTTAGGGGTTGGGGGTTAGGGTTTAGGGGTAGGGTTGGGATAGGGGTTAGGGTACGGATTAGGGGTAGAGTTAGGGTTAGGGGTTAGGATTAGGAGTTGGGTTAGGGGTTGGGGGTTAGGGGTAGAGGTAGGGTTAGGGGTTAGAGGTGGGGTTAGGGTTAGGGTTACGGGTTAGGTGTAGGGGTTAGTTTTAAGGGTTAGGGTTAGCTTTAGGGTTAGGGGTAGGGTTAGGGTGAGGGGTAAGTGTTAGGGTTAGGTTTAGGGTTCGGGTTAAGGGTTAGGGTTCGGGTGAGGGGTTAGGGTTGGGGTTCGGGGTAGGGGTTAGGATTAGGAGTTCAGGTTCGGGGTTGGGGGTTAGGGGTAGAGGTAGGGTTAGGGGTTAGAGTTGGGGTTAGGGTTAGGGGTTAGGTTTAGGGGTTAGTTTTAGGGGTTAGGGTGAGGGGTAAGGGTTTGGGTTAGGTTTAGGGTTAGCGTTAAGGGTTAGGGTTAGGGGTTAGGGTTAGGATTAGGGTTAAGTTTAGGGTTAGGGGTTAGGGTTAGGCATAGGGTTAGGGATTAGAGGTTGGGGGTTAGAGCTGGGGTTAGGGTTAGTGGTTAGGTTTAGGGGTTAGGGTTAGGGTATTAGGGGTTAGGGTTTAGGGTTAGGGATAGGGTTAGGGTGAGGGGTTAGGGGTAGCGTTATGGCTTAGGGTTAGGGGTTAGGTTTAGGGGTTAGGGTTAGGGTTTAGGGTTAGGGGTAGTGTTAGGGTGAGGGTTAAGGGGTAGGGTTATGGGTTAGGGTTAAGTTAGGGGTTCGGGGTAGGGTTATTGGTTAGTGTTAGCGGTTAGGGATAGGGTTAGGGGTTAGGGTTAGCGTTAGGGGTTAGGGTTAGCTTTAGGCGTTACGGTTAGGGTTAGTGGTTTGGATTAGGTTTAGGGGTTAGTGTTGGGGTTGGGGTTAGGGTTAGTGGTTAGGGTTCGGGTTAGGGGTTAGGGCTGGGTTAGGGTTAGGGGTTAGGGTTAGGGGTTAGGTTTAGGGTTAGGTTTAGGGGTTAGTGTTAGGGGTTCGGGGTTAGGGGTTACGGGTTGGGTTAGTGGTCTGGGTTGGTGTTAGGGATAGGTTAGGGTTGGGGTTAGGGTTAGGGGTTACGGTTAGGGGTTAGGGTTAGGTTTAGCGTTATGGGTTAGGGTTAGTGTTGGGTTAGGGTTAGGGGATAGGGTTAGGGTTAGGGATAGGGTTAGGGATTAGGGGTTAGAGTTAAGGTTAGGGGTTAGGTTTAGGGGTTAGGGTTTAGGCGTTAGTGTTAGGGTTTAGGATTAGGGGTAGGGTTAGTGTGAGGGGTTAGGGGTAGGTTTATGGGTTAGGGTTAGGTTTAGGGGTTAGGTTTAGGGGTTAGGGTTTAGGGGCTAGGGTTTAGGGTTCGGGGTATGGTTAGGGTGAGGGGTTAGGGGTAGGGTTATGGGTTAGGGTTAGGTGTTAGGGTTAGGCATTACGGTTAGGGTTAGTGGTTAGGGTTAGGGGTTAGTGTTGGGGTTAGGGTAAGGGGTTAGGGCTGGATTAGGGCTTGGGGTTAGGTTTAGGGTTTAGGGTTAGGGGTCTGGGTTGGGGTTAGGGATAGGGTAGGGTTGGGGTTCGGGTTAGGGGTTATGGTTAGGGGTTAGGGTTAGGTTTAGCGTTATGGGTTAGGGTTAGGGTAAGGGGTAGGGTTAGGGTTAGGGTTAGCCTTAGTGTTAGGGTTAGTGTTAGGGGTTAGTGGTTTGGGTTAGGGGTTCGGGTTAGGGTTGGGTTTTGGGTTAGGGGTTGGGGTTAGGGTTAGGTGTTAGGGTTAGGGGTTGGGTTTGTGTTGAGGGTTAGGGGTTGGGGTTAGGGGTTGGGTTTGTGTTTAGGGTTAGGGGTTACGGTTATGGTTAGGTGTTAGGATTAGGGATTAGGGGTAGGGTAAGGGCTAGGGTTGGGGATAGGGGTTAGGGTTAGGGGTAGGGGTTAGGGTTCGGGCTTGGGGGTTAGGGTTAGGGGTAGGGTTAGGGGTTCGGGTTTAGTGTTCGGGGTTAGTGTTAGGGGTTAGGGTTTAGGGTCAGGGGTCGGGTTAGGGTTAGGTTTTGAGGTTAGAGTTGGGATTAGGGTTAGGCTTAGGGTTAGGTTTAGGGGTTAGGGGTTGGGGGTGAGGGTTAGGGGTTAGGGTTAGGTGTTAGGGGTTAGGGTTGGGGGTTAGGGGTTGGGTTAGGGTTAGGTTTAGGGGTTGGGGGTTAGGGTTTGGGGTTAGAGTTGGGGTTAGGGTTAGGGGTTAGGGTTAGGTTTAGGGGTTAGGGTTGGGGTTAGGGTTAGGGGTTAGGGTTAGGGTTAGGGCTTAGGGGTTAGGTTTAGGGGTTACGGGTTAGGGTTATGGGTTAGGGTTGGGGGTTAGGGTTAGGGTTAGGTGTTAGGGGTTAGGGTTAGGGGTAGGGGTTGGGGGTTAGGGTTAGCGTTCGGGTTGGGGTTAGGGTTAGGGGTTGGGGTTAGGGGTTAGGTGTTAGTGTCAGGGGTTGGGTTTGTGTTTAGGGTTAGGGGTTACGGTTATGGTTAGGTGTTAGGAATAGGTATTAGGGGTAGGGTTAGGGGTAGGGTAAGGGCTAGGGTTGGGGTTAGCCGTTAGGGTTAGGGGATAGGGTTAGGGGTTAGGGCTAGGGGTTCGGGGTTGGGGGTTAGGGGTAGGGTTAGGGGTTCGGGTTAGGGGTTAGTGTTAGGGGTTAGGGTTAGGGGTTAGGGTTTAGGGTCAGGGTTAGTGTTTGGGGTTAGAGTTGGGGTTAGGGTTTAGGGGTTAGGATTAGGGGTTAGGGTTTAGGGGTAGGGTTGGGTTATTGTTAGGGTTTAGGATTAGGGGTAGGGTTAGTGTGAGGGGTTAGGGTTAGGGTTAGGGTTAAGGTTAGGGGTTAGGTTTAGGGGTTAGGGTTTAGGCGTTAGGGTTAGGGTTTAGGATTAGGGGTAGGGTTAGTGTGAGGGGTTAGGGGTAGGTTTATGGGTTAGGGTTAGGTTTAGGGGTTAGGTTTAGGGGTTAGGGTTTAGGGGTTAGGGTTTAGGGTTCGGGGTATGGTTAGGGTGAGGGGTTAGGGGTAGGGTTATGGGTTAGGTGTTAGGGTTAGGCATTACGGTTAGGGTTAGTGGTTAGGGTTAGGGGTTAGAGTTGGGGTTAGGGTAAGGGGTTAGGGCTGGATTAGGGCTAGGGGTTAGGTTTAGGGGTTAGGGGTTAGGGTTAGGGGGCTGGGATGGGGTTAGGGATAGGGTAGGGTTGGGGCTCGGGTTAGGGGTTATGGTTAGGGGTTAGGGTTAGGTTTAGCGTTATGGGTTCGGGTTAGGTTTAGGGTTAGGGTTAGGGGTAGGGTTAGGGTTAGCGTTAGGGGTTAGTGGTTCGGGTTAGGGGTTCGGGTTGGGTTTTGGGTTAGGGGTTGGGGTTAGGGTTAGGGGTTAGGTGTTAGGGTTAGGGGTTGGGTTTGTGTTTAGGGTTAGGGGTTGGGGTTAGGGGTTGGGTTTGTGTTTAGGGTTAGGGGTTACTGTTATGGTTAGGTGTTAGGATTAGGGATTAGGGGTCGGGTAAGGGCTAGGGTTGGGGATAGGGGTTAGGGGTAGGGGTTAGGGTTAGGGGTTGGGGGTTGGGGGTTAGGGTTTAGGGTTAGGGGTTCGGGTTAGGGTTTAGTGTTCGGAGTTAGTGTTAGGGGTTAGAGTTAGGGTTTAGGGTCAGGGTTCGGGGTCGGGTTAGGGGTTAGGGTTAGGTTTTGAGGTTAGAGTTGGGGTTAGGGGTTAGGCTTAGGGTTAGGTTTAGGGGTTGGGGGTTAGGGTTAGGGGTTAGGGTTAGGTTTAGGGGTTAGGGTTAGGGGTTGGGTTAGGGGTTGGGTTAGGGGTTAGGGTTAGGTTTAGGGGTTGGGGGTTAGGGTTTGGGGTTAGAGTTGGGGTTAGGGTTAGGGGTTAGGGTGAGGGTTAGGTTTAGGGGTTAGGGTTGGGGTTAGGGTTGGGGGTTAGGGTTTGGGTTAGGGTTAGGGCTTAGGGGTTAGGGTTAGGTTTAGGGGTTACGGGTTAGGGTTGGGGGTTAGGGTTAGGGATTAGGGGTTGGGGGTTAGGGTTAGGGTTGGGGTTAGGTGTTAGGGGTTGGGGTTAGGTGTTAGTGTTAGGGGTTGGGTTTGTGTTTAGGGTTAGGGGTTATGGTATGGTTAGGTGTTAGGAATAGGTATTAGGGGTAGGGTAAGGGCTAGGGTTGGGGTTAGCCGTTAGGGTTAGGGGATAGGGTTAGGGGTTAGGGCTAGGGGTTAGGGTTAGGGGTTCGGGTTACGGGTTGGGGGTTAGGGTTAGGGGTTCGGGTTAGGGGTTAGTGTTAGGGGTTAGGGTTAGGGTTAGGGTTTGGGGTTAGAGTTGGGGTTAGGGTTGGGTTAGGGGTTAGGTGTTTGGATTAGGGGTTGGGGGTTAGGGTTAGGGATTAGGGGTTTAGGGTTAGGGTTTAGGGGTAGGGTTGGGTTAGGGGTTAGGGTTGGGGTTAGGGTTCGGGTTAGGGGTAGGGGTTAGGATTAGGAGTTCGGGTTTGGGGGTTGGGGGTAGAGGTAGGGTTAGGGGTTAGAGTTGGGGTTAGGGTTAGGGGTTAGGTTTAGGGGTTACGGGTTAGGGGTTAGGGTTGGGGGTTACGGTTAGTGTTAGGGGTTAAGGGTTAGGGGTTAAGGGTTGGGGGTTAGGGTTTAGGGGTAGGGTTGGGTTAGGGGTTAGGGTTGGGGTTAGGGTTCGGATTAGGGGTAGGGTTAGGGGTTAGGATTAGGAGTTGCGTTAGGGGTTGGGGGTTAGCGGTAGAGGTAGGGTTAGGGGTTAGAGGAGGGGTTAGGGTTAGGGTTACGGGTTAGGTTTAGGGGTTAGTTTTAAGGGTTAGGGTTAGGGTTAGGTGTTAGGGGTTAGGGTTAGGGGTAGGGGTTGGGGGTTAGGGTTAGCGTTCGGGTTGGGGTTAGGGTTAGGGGTTGGGGTTAGGGGTTAGGTGTTAGTGTCAGGGGTTGGGTTTGTGTTTAGGGTTAGGGGTTACGGTTATGGTTAGGTGTTAGGAATAGGTATTAGGGGTAGGGTTAGGGGTAGGGTAAGGGCTAGGGTTGGGGTTAGCCGTTAGGGTTAGGGGATAGGGTTAGGGCTAGGGGTTCGGGGTTGGGGGTTAGGGGTAGGGTTAGGGGTTCGGGTTAGGGGTTAGTGTTAGGGGTTAGGGTTAGGGGTTAGGGTTTAGGGTCAGGGTTAGTGTTTGGGGTTAGAGTTGGGGTTAGGGTTTAGGGGTTAGGATTAGGGGTTAGGGTTTAGGGGTAGGGTTGGGTTATTGTTAGGGTTTAGGATTAGGGGTAGGGTTAGTGTGAGGGGTTAGGGTTAGGGTTAGGGTTAAGGTTAGGGGTTAGGTTTAGGGGTTAGGGTTTAGGCGTTAGGGTTAGGGTTTAGGATTAGGGGTAGGGTTAGTGTGAGGGGTTAGGGGTAGGTTTATGGGTTAGGGTTAGGTTTAGGGGTTAGGTTTAGGGGTTAGGGTTTAGGGGTTAGGGTTTAGGGTTCGGGGTATGGTTAGGGTGAGGGGTTAGGGGTAGGGTTATGGGTTAGGTGTTAGGGTTAGGCATTACGGTTAGGGTTAGTGGTTAGGGTTAGGGGTTAGAGTTGGGGTTAGGGTAAGGGGTTAGGGCTGGATTAGGGCTAGGGGTTAGGTTTAGGGGTTAGGGGTTAGGGTTAGGGGGCTGGGATGGGGTTAGGGATAGGGTAGGGTTGGGGCTCGGGTTAGGGGTTATGGTTAGGGGTTAGGGTTAGGTTTAGCGTTATGGGTTCGGGTTAGGTTTAGGGTTAGGGTTAGGGGTAGGGTTAGGGTTAGCGTTAGGGGTTAGTGGTTCGGGTTAGGGGTTCGGGTTGGGTTTTGGGTTAGGGGTTGGGGTTAGGGTTAGGGGTTAGGTGTTAGGGTTAGGGGTTGGGTTTGTGTTTAGGGTTAGGGGTTGGGGTTAGGGGTTGGGTTTGTGTTTAGGGTTAGGGGTTACTGTTATGGTTAGGTGTTAGGATTAGGGATTAGGGGTCGGGTAAGGGCTAGGGTTGGGGATAGGGGTTAGGGGTAGGGGTTAGGGTTAGGGGTTGGGGGTTGGGGGTTAGGGTTTAGGGTTAGGGGTTCGGGTTAGGGTTTAGTGTTCGGAGTTAGTGTTAGGGGTTAGAGTTAGGGTTTAGGGTCAGGGTTCGGGGTCGGGTTAGGGGTTAGGGTTAGGTTTTGAGGTTAGAGTTGGGGTTAGGGGTTAGGCTTAGGGTTAGGTTTAGGGGTTGGGGGTTAGGGTTAGGGGTTAGGGTTAGGTTTAGGGGTTAGGGTTAGGGGTTGGGTTAGGGGTTGGGTTAGGGGTTAGGGTTAGGTTTAGGGGTTGGGGGTTAGGGTTTGGGGTTAGAGTTGGGGTTAGGGTTAGGGGTTAGGGTGAGGGTTAGGTTTAGGGGTTAGGGTTGGGGTTAGGGTTGGGGGTTAGGGTTTGGGTTAGGGTTAGGGCTTAGGGGTTAGGGTTAGGTTTAGGGGTTACGGGTTAGGGTTGGGGGTTAGGGTTAGGGATTAGGGGTTGGGGGTTAGGGTTAGGGTTGGGGTTAGGTGTTAGGGGTTGGGGTTAGGTGTTAGTGTTAGGGGTTGGGTTTGTGTTTAGGGTTAGGGGTTATGGTATGGTTAGGTGTTAGGAATAGGTATTAGGGGTAGGGTAAGGGCTAGGGTTGGGGTTAGCCGTTAGGGTTAGGGGATAGGGTTAGGGGTTAGGGCTAGGGGTTAGGGTTAGGGGTTCGGGTTACGGGTTGGGGGTTAGGGTTAGGGGTTCGGGTTAGGGGTTAGTGTTAGGGGTTAGGGTTAGGGTTAGGGTTTGGGGTTAGAGTTGGGGTTAGGGTTGGGTTAGGGGTTAGGTGTTTGGATTAGGGGTTGGGGGTTAGGGTTAGGGTTAGGGTTAGGGTTAGGGTTAGGGTTAGGGTTTAGGGGTAGGGTTGGGTTAGGGGTTAGGGTTGGGGTTAGGGTTCGGGTTAGGGGTAGGGGTTAGGATTAGGAGTTCGGGTTTGGGGGTTGGGGGTAGAGGTAGGGTTAGGGGTTAGAGTTGGGGTTAGGGTTAGGGGTTAGGTTTAGGGGTTACGGGTTAGGGGTTAGGGTTGGGGGTTACGGTTAGTGTTAGGGGTTAAGGGTTAGGGGTTAAGGGTTGGGGGTTAGGGTTTAGGGGTAGGGTTGGGTTAGGGGTTAGGGTTGGGGTTAGGGTTCGGATTAGGGGTAGGGTTAGGGGTTAGGATTAGGAGTTGCGTTAGGGGTTGGGGGTTAGCGGTAGAGGTAGGGTTAGGGGTTAGAGGAGGGGTTAGGGTTAGGGTTACGGGTTAGGTTTAGGGGTTAGTTTTAAGGGTTAGGGTTAGCTTTAGGGTTAGGGGTAGGGTTAGGGTGAGGGGTAAGGGTTAGGGTTAGGGTTAGGTTTAGGGTTAGGGTTAAGGGTTAGGGTTCGGGTGAGGGTTAGGGGTTAGAGTTGGGGTTCGGGGTAGGGGTTAGGATTAGGAGTTCAGGTTAGGGGTTGGGTGTTAGGGGTAGAGGTAGGGTTAGGGGTTAGAGTTGGGGTTAGGGGTTAGGTTTAGGGGTTAGTTTTAGGGGTTAGGGTTAGGGTGAGGGGTAAGGGTTAGGGTTAGGTTTAGGGTTAGGGCTAAGGTTTAGGGTTAGGGGTTAGGGTTAGGGGTTAGGGTTAAGTTTAGGTTTATGGGTTAGGGGTTAGGGTTAGGCGTAGGGTTAGGGATTAGAAGTTGGGGGTTAGAGTTGGGGTTAGGGTTAGTGGTTAGGTTTAGGGGTTAGGGTTTTAGGGGTTAGGGTTAGGGTTTAGGGTTAGGGATAGGGTTAGGGGTTGGGGTTAGGGTAAGAGGTTAGGGTTAGGGATAGTGTTAGGGTGAGGGTTAAGGGGTCGGGTTATGGGTTAGGGTTATGGTTAGGTTAGGGGTTAGGGGTAGCGTTAGGGTTATTGGTTAGTGTTAGCGGTTAGCGATAGGGTTAGGGGTTAGGGTTAGCGTTAGGTGTTAGGGTTAGCTTTAGGCGTTACGGTTAGGGTTAGTGGTTAGGGTTAGCTTTAGGGGTTAGTGTTGGGGTTAGGGTTAGGGGTTAGGGTTAGGGGTTAGGGCTGGGTTAGGGGTTAGGTATGGTGTTAGGTTTAGGGGTTAGTGTTAGGGGTTCGGGTTAGGGGTTAGGGTTAGCGTTAGGGTTAGGGGTTACGGGTAGGGTTTAGCGTTATGGGTTAGGGTTAGTGTTGGGTTAGGGTTAGGGGATAGGGTTAGGGATAGGGTTAGGGATTAGGGGTTAGAGTTAAGGTTAGGGGTTAGGTTTAGGGGTTAGGGTTAGGGTTTAGGCGTTAGGGTTAGGGTTAGGGGTTACGGGTAGGGTTAGGGGTCTGGGTTGGTGTTAGGGATAGGGTAGGGTTGGGGTTACGGTTAGGGGTTACGGTTAGGGGTTAGGGTTAGGTTTAGCGTTATGGGTTAGGGTTAGTGTTGGGTTAGGGTTAGGGGATAGGGTTAGGGATAGGGTTAGGGATTAGGGGTTAGAGTTAAGGTTAGGGGTTAGGGGTTAGGGTTAGGGTTTAGGCGTTAGGGTTAGGGTTTAGGATTAGGGGTAGGGTTAGTGTGAGGGGTTAGGGGTAGGTTTATGGGTTAGGGTTAGGTTTAGGGGTTAGGTTTAGGGGTTAGGGTTTCGGGGTTAGGGTTTCGGGTTCGGGGTATGGTTAGGGTGAGGGGTTAGGGGTAGGGTTATGGGTTAGGGTTAGGTGTTAGGGTTAGGCATTACGGTTAGGGTTAGTGGTTAGGGTTAGGGGTTAGTGTTGGGGTTAGGGTAAGGGGTTAGGGCTGGGTTAGGGCTAGGGGTTAGGTTTAGGGTTTAGGGGTTAGGGTTCGGGGTCTGGGTTGGGGTTAGGGAAAGGGTAGGGTTGGGGTTCGGGTTAGGGGTTATGGTTAGGGGTCAGGTTTGGTTTAGCGTTATGGGTTAGGGTTAGTGTTAGGGTTAGGTTTAGAGTTAGGGGTAGGGTTAGGGTTAGGGTTAGCGTTAGTGTTAGGGGTTAGTGGTTCATGTTAGGGGTTCGGGTTAGGGTTGGGTTTTGGGTTAGGGGTTGGGGTTAGGTGTTAGGGTTAGGGGTTGGGTTTGTGTTTAGGGTTAGGGGTTGGGGTTAGGGGTTGGGTTTGTGTTTAGGGTTAGGGGTTACGGTTATGGTTAGGTGTTAGGATTAGGGATTAGGGGTAGGGTAAGGGCTAGGGTTGGGGATAGGGGTTAGGGGTAGGGGTTAGGGGTTGGGGGTTAGGGGTAGGGGTTCGGGTTAGGGTTTAGTGTTCGGGGTTAGGGTTAGGGGTTAGGGTTTAGGGTCAGGGTTCGGGGTCGGGTTAGGGGTTAGGGTTAGGTTTTGAGGTTAGAGTTGGGGTTAGGGTTAGGGGTTAGGCTTAGGGTTAGGTTTAGGGGTTAGGGGTTGGGCGTTAGGGTTAGGGGTTAGGGTTAGGTTTAGGGGTTAGGGTTGGGGGTTAGGGTTAGGGGTTAGGGTTAGGGGTTAGTGTTAGGGGTTGGGGGTTAGGTTTAGGGTTAGGGTTTGGCGTTAGAGTTGGGGTTAGGGTTTAGGGTTAGGTTTAGGGGTTAGGGTTGGGGTTAGGGTTAGGGTTGGGGTTGGGGGTTAGGGTTTGGGATAGGGCTTAGGGGTTAGGGTTAGGGGTTACGGGTTAGGGGTTAGGGTTGGGGGTTAGGGTTAGGTGTTAGGGTTTGGCGTTGGGGGCTAGGGTTAGGGTTGGGGTTAGGTGTTAGAGTTAGGGTTATGGGTTGGGGTCAGGGGTTAGGTGTTAGTGTTAGGGGTTGGCTTTGTGTTTAGGGTTAGGGGTTACGGTTATGGTTAGGTGTTAGGAATAGGGATTAGGGGTAGGGTAAGGGCTAGGGTTGGGGTTAGCCGTTAGGGTTAGGGGACAGGGTTAGGGGTTAGGGCTAGGGTTTAGGGTTTGGGGTTCGGGGTTGGGGGTTAGGGTTAGGCGTTAGGGGTAGGGGTTCGGGTTAGGGGTTACGGTTAGGGGTTAGGGTTAGGTTTAGCGTTATGGGTTAGGGTTAGTGTTGGGTTAGGGTTAGGGGATAGAGTTAGGGATAGGGTTAGGGATTAGGGGTTAGAGTTAAGGTTAGGGGTTAGGGTTTAGGCGTTAGGGTTAGGGTTTAGGATTAGGGGTAGGGTTAGTGTGAGGGGTTAGGGGTAGGTTTATGGGTTAGGGTTAGGTTTAGGGGTTAGGTTTAGGGGTTAGGGTTTAGGGTTCGGGGTATGGTTAGGGTGAGGGGTTAGGGTTAGGGTTAGGGTTAGGGTTAGGGTTAGGGGTAGGGTGAGGGTTAGGGGTTAGGGCTAGGGGGTTAGGGTTCGGAGTTCGGGGTTAGGGGTAGAGTTAGCGTTAGGGCTTAGAGTTGGGGTTAGGGTTAGGGGTTAGGTTTAGGGGTTAGTTTTAGGGGTTAGGGTTAGCTTTAGGGTTAGGGTTAGCGGAAGGGTTAGGGTGAGGGGTTAGGGATAGGGGTTAGGGTTAGGGTTAAGGGTTGGGGTTAGGGTTAGTGGTGAGGGGTTAGTGTTAGGGGTTGGGGGTTAGATTTGGCGTTAGGGTTAGGGTTGGGGTTAGGGTTAGGTTAAGGGGTTAGGGTTGGGGTTAGGGTTAGGTTTAGGGGTTAGTGGTTGGGGTTAGTGTTAGGGGTTTAGGATAAGGGTTAGGGGTTAGGGCGAGGGGTTAGGGTTAGGGTTGGGTTAGGGGTTAGGGTTGGGTTGGGGGTTAGGGTTAGTGTTAGGGGTTCGGGCTGGGTTAGGGGTTCGGGTTAGGGGTTAGGGTTAGCCTTAGGGTTAGGGGTTACGGGTAGGGTTAGGGGTAGGGTTAGGTTTAGCGTTATGGGTTAGGGTTAGTGTTAGGGTTAAGTTTAGGTTTAGGTTTAGGGTTAGGGGATAGGGTTCGGGATTGGGTTAGGGTTAGGGTTAGTGTTAGGGGTTAGGGGTTCGGGTTAGGGCTGGGTTTAGGGTTAGGGGTTGGGGTTAGGTGTTAGGGTTAGGGCTTGGGTTTGTGTTTAGGGTTAGGGTTAGGCGTTACGGTTAGGGTTCGGTGTTGGGGTTAGGGGTTGGGTTTGTGTTTAGGGTTCGGGGTTACGGTTATGGTTAGGGGTTAGGATTAGGGATTAGGGGTAGGGTAAGGGCTAGGGTTGGGGTTAGGGGTTAGGGTTAGGGGATAGGGTTAGGGGTTAGGGCTACGGGTTAGGGGTTTGCGTTGGGGTTAGGGTTAGTGTTAGGGGTTATGTTTAGGTGTTAGGGTTAGGGGTTAGAGTTAGGGGTTAGGGTTAGGGTTGGTTTAGGGGTTAGGGTTAGGGTTGGTTTAGGGGTTAGGGTTGGGGGTTAGGGGTTTAGGGTTAGGGGTTAGGGCTAGGGGTTAGGGTTTAGGGGTAGGGTTGGGTGAGGGGTTGGGGTTGGGGTTAGGGTTAGGGGTTAGGGTTAGGGCTTAAGGCTAGGGGTTAGGGTTAGGGGTTTGGGTAAGTGGTTTGTGGTTAGGGTTAGGTGTTTAGGGTTAGGGTTAGGGGTTACGGATAGGGGTTAGGGTTTAGGGGTAGGGTTGGGTTAGGGTTGGGGTTGGGGTTAGGGTTCGGGGTAGGGGTGGGTTAGGGTTAGGGGTTAGGGTTAGGGTTAGGGTTGGTTTAGGGGTTAGGGTTAGGGTTGGTTTAGGGGTTAGGGTTGGTGGTTAGGGGTTTAGGGTTAGGGGTTAGGGCTAGGGGTTAGGGTTTAGGGGTAGGGTTGGGTGAGGGGTTGGGGTTGGGGTTAGGGTTAGGGGTTAGGGTTAGGGGTTAAGGCTAGGGGTTAGGGTTAGGGGTTTGGGTAAGTGGTTTGTGGTTAGGGTTAGGTGTTTAGGGTTAGGGGTTACGGATAGGGGTTAGGGTTTAGGGGTAGGGTTGGGTTAGGGTTGGGGTTGGGGTTAGGGTTAGGGGTAGGGGTGGGTTAGGGTTAGGGGTTAGAGCTAGGGGTTAGGCTTCTGAGTTCGGGGTTGGGGGTTAGGGGTAGAGTTAGCCCTAGGGTTTAGAGTTGGGGTTAGGGTTAGGGGTTAGGTTTAGGGGTTAGTTTTAGGGGATAGGGTTAGCTTTAGGGTTAGGGTGAGGGGTTAGGGATAGGGACTAGGGTTAGGGTGAGGGGGTAGGGTTAGGATTAAGGGTTGGGGTTAGGGTTAGGGGTGAGGGTTAGGGGTTGGGGGTTTGATTTGGGGTTAGGGTTCGGGATAGGGTTAGGGGTTAGGGTTGGGGTTAGGGTTAGGTTTAGGGGTTGGGGTTAGGGGTTTAGGATAAGGGTTAGGGTTAGGGTTGGGTTAGGGTTGGGTTGGGGGTTTATGGTTAGGGGTTCGGGCTAGGGGTTAGGGTGAGGGGTTCGGGTTGGGGGTTAGAGTTTTAGGGATTAGGGTTAGGGTTTAGGGTTAGGGGTTGGGTTAGGGTTAGGGGTTAGGGTTTGGTGTTAGGGGTAGTGTTAGGATGAGGGTTTAGGGGTAGGGTTATGGGTTAGGGTTAGGTTAGGGGTTAGGGTTAGGGGTAGGGTTAGGGGTATGGGTTAGTGTTAGCGGTTAGGGTTAGGGGTTAGGGGTTACAGTTCGGGTTAGTGGTTAGGGTTAGGGGTTAGTGTTGGGGTTAGGGTTATGGGTTAGGACTGGGTTAGGGTTAGGGTTTAGGGTGAGGGGTTAGGTTTAGGGGTTAGGCTTAGGGGTTAGGGGTTCGGGTTAGGGGTTTGGGTTCGCCTTCGGGTTAGGGGTTACGGGTAGGGTTAGGGGTCTGGGTTGGTGTTAGGGATAGGGTCGGGGTTAGGGGTTATGGTTAGGGGGTAGGGTTAGGTTTAGCGTTATGGGTTAGGGTTAGTGTTAGGGTTAAGTTTAGGTTTACGGTTAGGGTTAGGGGATAGGGTTCGGGATTGGGTTAGGGTTAGTGTTAGGGGTTAGGGTTAGGGGTTAGGGTTTAGGGTTAGGGTTAGGGTTAGGGTTAGGGGTTAGGGTTAGGGGTTAGGGTTTAGGGTTAGGGGTAGTGTTAGGGGTAGAGTTAGGGTTATTGGTTAGTGTTAGCGGTTTGGGTTAGGGGTTTGGGTTAGCGTTAGGGGTTAGGGTTAGCTTTAGGCGTTACTGTTAGGGTTAGTGGTTAGGGTTAGGTTTCGGGGTTAGTGTTGGGGTTCGGGTTAGTGTTAGGGGTTAGGTGTTAGGGTTAGGGGTTGGGTTTGTGTTTAGGGTTAGGGTTAGGCGTTACGTTTGGGTTAGGGTTAGGATTAGGGATTAGGGGTAGGGTAAGGGCTAGGGTTGGGGTTAGGGGTTAGGGTTAGGGGATAGGGTTAGGGGTTAGGGCTCGGGGTTAGGGTTAGGGGTTGGGGTTAGGGTTAGACTCCGGGTTAGGGTTGGGGTTTGCATTGGGATTAGGGTTAGTGTTCGGGGTTAGGTTTGGGGGTTAGGGTTAGCGGTTAGAGTTAGGGGTTAGGGTTGGTTTCGGGGTTAGGGTTGGGGGTTAGGGGTTTAGGGGTAGGGGTTAGGGCTAGGGTTTAGGGGTAGGGTTGGGTGAGGAGTTAGGGTTGGGCTTGGGGTTAGGTTTAGCGTTAGGTGTTAGGGTTAGGGGTTAAGGCTAGGGGTTAGGGGTTCGGGTAAGTGGTTTGTGGTTAGGGTTAGGTGTTTAGGGTTAGGGGTTACGGTTAGGGTTAGGGTTAGGGTTAGAGTTAGGGTTAAGGGTAGGGTTAGGGTGAGGGGTTAGGGATAGGGGCTAGGGCTAGGGTTAGGGGGTAGAGTTAGGATTAAGGGTTGGGGTTAGGGTTAGTGGTGAGGGGTTAGGGTTAGGGGTTGGGGGTTAGATTTGGGGTTAGGGTTCGGGTTAGGGTTGGGGTTAGGTTTAGGGGTTGGGGTTAGGGGTTTAGGATAAGGGTTAGGGGTTAGGGCTAGGGGTTAAGGTTTAGGGTTAAGGTTGGGTTAGGGGTGAGGGTTGGGTTGGGGGTTAGGGTTAGGGGTTCGGGCTAGGCGTTAGGGGTTCGCGTTGGGGGTTCGGGTTTTAGGGATTAGGGTTAGGGTTTAGGGTTAGGGGTTGGGTTAGGGTTAGGGTTAGGGTTTAGGGGTTAGGGTTAGGTGTTAGGGGTAGTGTTAGGATGAGGGTTTAGGGGTAGGGTTATGGGTTAGGGTTAGGTTAGGGGTTAGTGTTAGGGGTTCGGGGTAGGGTTAGGGGTATGGGTTAGTGTTAGCGATTAGGGTTAGGGATAGGGTTAGGGGTTAGGGTTAGGCGTTACGGTTAGGGTTAGTGGTTAGGGTTAGTGTTGGGTTTAGGGTTAGGCTTATGGGTTAGGGTTAGGGGTTAGGTTTAGGGGTTAGGCTTAGGGGTTAGGGGTACGGGTTAGGGGTTAGGGTTAGGGGTTACGGGTAGGGTTAGGGGTCTGGGTTGGGGTTAGGGATGGGGTAGGATTGGGGTTAGGGGTTATGGTTAGGGGGTAGGGTTAGGTTTAGCGTTATGGGTTAGGGTTAAGTTTAGGTTTAGGGTTAGGGGATAGGGTTCGGGATTGGGTTAGGGTTAGTGTTAGGGGTTAGGGGTTAGGGTTTAGGGTTAGTGTTAGGGGTAGGGTTAGGGTTATTGGTTAGTGTTAGCGGTTAGGGTTAGGGGTTCGGGTTAGCGTTAGGGTTAGCTTTAGGCGTTACTGTTAGGGTTAGTGGTTCGAGTTAGGTTTCGGGGTTAGTGTTGGGGTTAGGGTTAGGGGTTAGGGTTAGGGTTCGGGCTGGGTTAGGGTTAGTGGTTAGGGGTTAGGTTTAGGGTTAGGGTAAGGGTTAGGTTTAGGGGTTAGGGTTAGGCGTTAGGGGTTCGGGTTAGGGGTAGCGTTAGGGTTAGGGTTACGGGTAGGGTTAGTGGTCTGGGTTGGGGTTAGGGATAGGGTAGGGTTGGGGTTAGGGTTAGGTGTTACGGTTAGGGGTTAGGTTTAGCGTTAGGGTTAGGGGTTAGGTGTTAGTGTTAGGGGTTGGGTTTGTGTTTAGGGTTAGGGGTTACAGTTATGGTTAGGTGTTAGGAATAGGGATTAGGGGTAGGGTAAGGGCTAGGGTTGGGGTTAGGGGATAGGGTTAGGGCTAGGGGTTAGGGGTTCGGGTTGGGGGTTAGGGTTAGGGGTTACAGGTAGTGTTAGGGGGTAGGGTTAGGGGTTAGTGTTAGGGGTTAGGGTTTAGGGTCAGGGTTAGGGTTAGGGTTGGTGTTTGGGGTTAGAGTTGGGGTTAGGGTTGGGTTAGGGGTTAGGGTTAGGGGTTAGGATTAGGGGTTGGGGTTAGGGTTAGGGGTTTAGGGGTAGGGTTGGGTTAGGGGTTAGGGTTAGGGTTCGGGTTAGGTGTAGGGGTTAGAATTAGGAGTTGGGTTAGGGGTTGGGGGTTAGGGGTAGAGGTAGAGTTAGGGGTTAGAGTTGGGGTTAGGGGTTAGGTTTAGGGGTTACGGGTTAGGGTTAGGGGTTAGGGTTGGGGGTTACCGTTAGGGTTAGGGGTTAAGGGTTAGGGTTAGGGGTTAAGGGTTAGGGGTTGGGGGTTAGGGTTTAGGGGTAGGGTTGGGATAGGGGTTAGGGTACGGATTAGGGGTAGAGTTAGGGTTAGGGGTTAGGATTAGGAGTTGGGTTAGGGGTTGGGGGTAGAGGTAGGGTTAGGGGTTAGAGGTGGGGTTAGGGTTAGGGTTACGGGTTAGGTGTAGGGGTTAGTTTTAAGGGTTAGGGTTAGCTTTAGGGTTAGGGGTAGGGTTAGGGTGAGGGGTAAGTGTTAGGGTTAGGTTTAGGGTTCGGGTTAAGGGTTAGGGTTCGGGTGAGGGGTTAGGGTTGGGGTTGGGGTTCGGGGTAGGGGTTAGGATTAGGAGTTCAGGTTCGGGGTTGGGGGTTAGGGGTAGAGGTAGGGTTAGGGGTTAGAGTTGGGGTTAGGGTTAGGGGTTAGGTTTAGGGGTTAGTTTTAGGGGTTAGGGTGAGGGGTAAGGGTTTGGGTTAGGTTTAGGGTTAGCGTTAAGGGTTAGGGGTTAGGGTTAGGATTAGGGTTAGGGTTTAGGGTTAAGTTTAGGGTTATGGGTTAGGGGTTAGGGTTAGGCATAGGGTTAGGGATTAGAGGTTGGGGGTTAGAGTTGGGGTTAGGGTTAGTGGTTAGGTTTAGGGGTTAGGGTTAGGGTATTAGGGGTTAGGGTTTAGGGTTAGGGATAGGGTTAGGGTGAGGGGTTAGGGGTAGCGTTATGGCTTAGGGTTAGGGGTTAGGTTTAGGGGTTAGGGTTAGGGTTTAGGGTTAGGGGTAGTGTTAGGGTGAGGGTTAAGGGGTAGGGTTATGGGTTAGGGTTAAGTTAGGGGTTCGGGGTAGGGTTATTGGTTAGTGTTAGCGGTTAGGGATAGGGTTAGGGGTTAGGGTTAGCGTTAGGGGTTAGGGTTAGCTTTAGGCGTTACGGTTAGGGTTAGTGGTTTGGATTAGGTTTAGGGGTTAGTGTTGGGGTTGGGGTTAGGGTTAGTGGTTAGGGTTCGGGTTAGGGGTTAGGGCTGGGTTAGGGTTAGGGGTTAGGGTTAGGGGTTAGGTTTAGGGTTAGGTTTAGGGGTTAGTGTTAGGGGTTCGGGGTTAGGGTTAGGGGTTACGGGTTGGGTTAGTGGTCTGGGTTGGTGTTAGGGATAGGTTAGGGTTGGGGTTAGGGTTAGGGGTTACGGTTAGGGGTTAGGGTTAGGTTTAGCGTTATGGGTTAGGGTTAGTGTTGGGTTAGGGTTAGGGGATAGGGTTAGGGATAGGGTTAGGGTTAGGGATTAGGGGTTAGAGTTAAGGTTAGGGGTTAGGTTTAGGGGTTAGGGTTTAGGCGTTAGTGTTAGGGTTTAGGATTAGGGGTAGGGTTAGTGTGAGGGGTTAGGGGTAGGTTTATGGGTTAGGGTTAGGTTTAGGGGTTAGGTTTAGGGGTTAGGGTTTAGGGGCTAGGGTTTAGGGTTCGGGGTATGGTTAGGGTGAGGGGTTAGGGGTAGGGTTATGGGTTAGGGTTAGGTGTTAGGGTTAGGCATTACGGTTAGGGTTAGTGGTTAGGGTTAGGGGTTAGTGTTGGGGTTAGGGTAAGGGGTTAGGGCTGGATTAGGGCTAGGGGTTAGGTTTAGGGTTTAGGGTTAGGGGTCTGGGTTGGGGTTAGGGATAGGGTAGGGTTGGGGTTCGGGTTAGGGGTTATGGTTAGGGGTTAGGGTTAGGTTTAGCGTTATGGGTTAGGGTTAGGGTAAGGGGTAGGGTTAGGGTTAGCCTTAGTGTTAGGGTTAGTGTTAGGGGTTAGTGGTTTGGGTTAGGGGTTCGGGTTAGGGTTGGGTTTTGGGTTAGGGGTTGGGGTTAGGGTTAGGTGTTAGGGTTAGGGGTTGGGTTTGTGTTGAGGGTTAGGGGTTGGGGTTAGGGGTTGGGTTTGTGTTTAGGGTTAGGGGCTACGGTTATGGTTAGGTGTTAGGATTAGGGATTAGGGGTAGGGTAAGGGCTAGGGTTGGGGATAGGGGTTAGGGTTAGGGGTTAGGGGTAGGGGTTAGGGTTAGGGCTTGGGGGTTAGGGTTAGGGGTAGGGTTAGGGGTTCGGGTTTAGTGTTCGGGGTTAGTGTTAGGGGTTAGGGTTTAGGGTCAGGGGTCGGGTTAGGGTTAGGTTTTGAGGTTAGAGTTGGGATTAGGGTTAGCCTTAGGGTTAGGTTTAGGGGTTAGGGGTTGGGGGTGAGGGTTAGGGGTTAGGGTTAGGTGTTAGGGGTTAGGGTTGGGGGTTAGGGGTTGGGTTAGGGTTAGGTTTAGGGGTTGGGGGTTAGGGTTTGGGGTTAGAGTTGGGGTTAGGGTTAGGGGTTAGGGTTAGGTTTAGGGGTTAGGGTTGGGGTTAGGGGTTAGGGTTAGGGTTAGGGCTTAGGGGTTAGGTTTAGGGGTTACGGGTTAGGGTTATGGGTTAGGGTTGGGGGTTAGGGTTAGGGTTAGGGGTTAGGTGTTAGGGTTAGGGGTTGGGTTTGTGTTTAGGGTTAGGGTTAGGCGTTACGTTTGGGTTAGGGTTAGGGGTTGGGGTTAGGGGTTAGGGGTTGGGTTTGTGTTTAGGGTTAGGGGTTACGGTTATGGTTAGGGGTTAGGATTAGGGATTAGGGGTAGGGTAAGGGCTAGGGTTGGGGTTAGGGGTTAGGGTTAGGGGATAGGGTTAGGGGTTAGGGCTCGGGGTTAGGGTTAGGGGTTGGGGTTAGGGTTAGACTCCGGGTTAGGGTTGGGGTTTGCATTGGGATTAGGGTTAGTGTTCGGGGTTAGGTTTGGGGGTTAGGGTTAGCGGTTAGAGTTAGGGGTTAGGGTTGGTTTCGGGGTTAGGGTTGGGGGTTAGGGGTTTAGGGGTAGGGGTTAGGGCTAGGGTTTAGGGGTAGGGTTGGGTGAGGAGTTAGGGTTGGGCTTGGGGTTAGGTTTAGCGTTAGGTGTTAGGGTTAGGGGTTAAGGCTAGGGGTTAGGGGTTTGGGTAAGTGGTTTGTGGTTAGGGTTAGGTGTTTAGGGTTAGGGGTTACGGTTAGGGGTTAGGGTTTAGGGGTAGGGTTGGGTTAGGGGTTAGGGTTGGGGTTGGGGTTAGGGTTCGGGTTAGGGTTCGGGTTAGGGGTTAGGGCTAGGGGTTAGGGTTCGGAGTTCGGGTTAGGGGTTGGGGGTAGAGTTAGGCCTAGGGCTCAGAGTTGGGGTTAGGGGTTCTGTTTAAGGGTTAGTTTTAGGGGATAGGGTTAGCTTTAGGGTTAAGGGTAGGGTTAGGGTGAGGGGTTAGGGATAGGGGCTAGGGCTAGGGTTAGGGGGTAGAGTTAGGATTAAGGGTTGGGGTTAGGGTTAGTGGTGAGGGGTTAGGGTTAGGGGTTGGGGGTTAGATTTGGGGTTAGGGTTCGGGTTAGGGTTGGGGTTAGGTTTAGGGGTTAGGGGTTGGGGTTAGGGGTTTAGGATAAGGGTTAGGGGTTAGGGCTAGGGGTTAGGGTTTAGGGTTAGGGTTGGGTTAGGGGTGAGGGTTGGGTTGGGGGTTAGGGTTAGGGGTTCGGGCTAGGCGTTAGGGGTTCGCGTTGGGGGTTCGGGTTTTAGGGATTAGGGTTAGGGTTTAGGGTTAGGGGTTGGGTTAGGGTTAGGGTTAGGGTTTAGGGGTTAGGGTTAGGTGTTAGGGGTAGTGTTAGGATGAGGGTTTAGGGGTAGGGTTATGGGTTAGGGTTAGGTTAGGGGTTAGGGTTAGGGGTTCGGGGTAGGGTTAGGGGTATGGGTTAGTGTTAGCGATTAGGGTTAGGGATAGGGTTAGGGGTTAGGGTTAGGCGTTACGGTTAGGGTTAGTGGTTAGGGTTAGTGTTGGGTTTAGGGTTAGGCTTATGGGTTAGGGTTAGGGGTTAGGTTTAGGGGTTAGGCTTAGGGGTTAGGGGTACGGGTTAGGGTTAGGGTTAGGGGTTACGGGTAGGGTTAGGGGTCTGGGTTGGGGTTAGGGATGGGGTAGGATTGGGGTTAGGGGTTATGGTTAGGGGGTAGGGTTAGGTTTAGCGTTATGGGTTAGGGTTAAGTTTAGGTTTAGGGTTAGGGGATAGGGTTCGGGATTGGGTTAGGGTTAGTGTTAGGGGTTAGGGGTTAGGGTTTAGGGTTAGTGTTAGGGGTAGGGTTAGGGTTATTGGTTAGTGTTAGCGGTTAGGGTTAGGGGTTCGGTTTAGCGTTAGGGTTAGCTTTAGGCGTTACTGTTAGGGTTAGTGGTTCGAGTTAGGTTTCGGGGTTAGTGTTGGGGTTAGGGTTAGGGGTTAGGGTTAGGGTTCGGGCTGGGTTAGGGTTAGTGGTTAGGGGTTAGGTTTAGGGTTAGGGTAAGGGTTAGGTTTAGGGGTTAGGGTTAGGCGTTAGGGGTTCGGGTTAGGGGTAGCGTTAGGGTTAGGGTTACGGGTAGGGTTAGTGGTCTGGGTTGGGGTTAGGGATAGGGTAGGGTTGGGGTTAGGGTTAGGTGTTACGGTTAGGGGTTAGGTTTAGCGTTAGGGTTAGGGTTAGGGGTTAGGTGTTAGTGTTAGGGGTTGGGTTTGTGTTTAGGGTTAGGGGTTACAGTTATGGTTAGGTGTTAGGAATAGGGATTAGGGGTAGGGTAAGGGCTAGGGTTGGGGTTAGGGGATAGGGTTAGGGCTAGGGGTTAGGGGTTCGGGTTGGGGGTTAGGGGTTACAGGTAGTGTTAGGGGGTAGGGTTAGGGGTTAGTGTTAGGGGTTAGGGTTTAGGGTCAGGGTTAGGGGTAGGGTTAGGGTTAGTGTTTGGGGTTAGAGTTGGGGTTAGGGTTGGGTTAGGGGTTAGGGTTAGGGGTTAGGATTAGGGGTTGGGGTTAGGGTTAGGGGTTTAGGGGTAGGGTTGGGTTAGGGGTTAGGGTTGGGGTTAGGGTTCGGGTTAGGTGTAGGGGTTAGAATTAGGAGTTGGGTTAGGGGTTGGGGGTTAGGGGTAGAGGTAGAGTTAGGGGTTAGAGTTGGGGTTAGGGTTAGGGGTTAGGTTTAGGGGTTACGGGTTAGGGTTAGGGGTTAGGGTTGGGGGTTACCGTTAGGGTTAGGGGTTAAGGGTTAGGGTTAGGGGTTAAGGGTTAGGGGTTGGGGGTTGGGGGTTAGGGTTTAGGGGTAGGGTTGGGATAGGGGTTAGGGTACGGATTAGGGGTAGAGTTAGGGTTAGGGGTTAGGATTAGGAGTTGGGTTAGGGGTTGGGGGTAGAGGTAGGGTTAGGGGTTAGAGGTGGGGTTAGGGTTAGGGTTACGGGTTAGGTGTAGGGGTTAGTTTTAAGGGTTAGGGTTAGCTTTAGGGTTAGGGGTAGGGTTAGGGTGAGGGGTAAGTGTTAGGGTTAGGTTTAGGGTTCGGGTTAAGGGTTAGGGTTCGGGTGAGGGGTTAGGGTTGGGGTTGGGGTTCGGGGTAGGGGTTAGGATTAGGAGTTCAGGTTCGGGGTTGGGGGTTAGGGGTAGAGGTAGGGTTAGGGGTTAGAGTTGGGGTTAGGTTTAGGGG
Organism: Mustelus asterias; assembly: GCF_964213995.1. Classification (NCBI taxonomy): domain Eukaryota; kingdom Metazoa; phylum Chordata; class Chondrichthyes; order Carcharhiniformes; family Triakidae; genus Mustelus; species Mustelus asterias. Next base: position 39,774,215 of record NC_135825.1, on the reverse strand, counting down.
TTAGTTTTAGGGGTTAGGGTGAGGGGTAAGGGCTTGGGTTAGGTTTAGGGTTAGCGTTAAGGGTTAGGGTTAGGGGTTAGGGTTAGGATTAGGGTTAGGGTTTAGGGTTAAGTTTAGGGTTATGGGTTAGGGGTTAGGGTTAGGCATAGGGTTAGGGATTAGAGGTTGGGGGTTAGAGTTGGGGTTAGGGTTAGTGGTTAGGTTTAGGGGTTAGGGTATTAGGGGTTAGGGTTTAGGGTTAGGGATAGGGTTAGGGTGAGGGGTTAGGGGTAGCGTTATGGCTTAGGGTTAGGGGTTAGGTTTAGGGGTTAGGGTTAGGGTTTAGGGTTAGGGGTAGTGTTAGGGTGAGGGTTAAGGGGTAGGGTTATGGGTTAGGGTTAAGTTAGGGGTTCGGGGTAGGGTTATTGGTTAGTGTTAGCGGTTAGGGATAGGGTTAGGGGTTAGGGTTAGCGTTAGGGGTTAGGGTTAGCTTTAGGCGTTACGGTTAGGGTTAGTGGTTTGGATTAGGTTTAGGGGTTAGTGTTGGGGTTGGGGTTAGGGTTAGGGGTTACGGGTTGGGTTAGTCGTCTGGGTTGGTGTTAGGGATAGGTTAGGGTTGGGGTTAGGGTTAGGGGTTACGGTTAGGGGTTAGGGTTAGGTTTAGCGTTATGGGTTAGGGTTAGTGTTGGGTTAGGGTTAGGGGATAGGGTTAGGGATAGGGTTAGGGTTAGGGATTAGGGGTTAGAGTTAAGGTTAGGGGTTAGGTTTAGGGGTTAGGGTTTAGGCGTTAGTGTTAGGGTTTAGGATTAGGGGTAGGGTTAGTGTGAGGGGTTAGGGGTAGGTTTATGGGTTAGGGTTAGGTTTAGGGGTTAGGTTTAGGGGTTAGGGTTTAGGGGCTAGGGTTTAGGGTTCGGGGTATGGTTAGGGTGAGGGGTTAGGGGTAGGGTTATGGGTTAGGGTTAGGTGTTAGGGTTAGGCATTACGGTTAGGGTTAGTGGTTAGGGTTAGGGGTTAGTGTTGGGGTTAGGGTAAGGGGTTAGGGCTGGATTAGGGCTAGGGGTTAGGTTTAGGGTTTAGGGTTAGGGGTCTGGGTTGGGGTTAGGGATAGGGTAGGGTTGGGGTTCGGGTTAGGGTTTATGGTTAGGGGTTAGGGTTAGGTTTAGCGTTATGGGTTAGGGTTAGGGTAAGGGGTAGGGTTAGGGTTAGGGTTAGCCTTAGTGTTAGGGTTAGTGTTAGGGGTTAGTGGTTTGGGTTAGGGGTTCGGGTTAGGGTTGGGTTTTGGGTTAGGGGTTGGGGTTAGGGTTAGGTGTTAGGGTTAGGGGTTGGGTTTGTGTTGAGGGTTAGGGGTTGGGGTTAGGGGTTGGGTTTGTGTTTAGGGTTAGGGGTTACGGTTATGGTTAGGTGTTAGGATTAGGGATTAGGGGTAGGGTAAGGGCTAGGGTTGGGGATAGGGGTTAGGGTTAGGGGTTAGGGGTAGGGGTTAGGGTTAGGGCTTGGGGGTTAGGGTTAGGGGTAGGGTTAGGGGTTCGGGTTTAGTGTTCGGGGTTAGTGTTAGGGGTTAGGGTTTAGGGTCAGGGGTCGGGTTAGGGTTAGGTTTTGAGGTTAGAGTTGGGATTAGGGTTAGGCTTAGGGTTAGGTTTAGGGGTTAGGGATTGGGGGTGAGGGTTAGGGGTTAGGGTTAGGTGTTAGGGTTGGGGGTTAGGGGTTGGGTTAGGGTTAGGTTTAGGGGTTGGGGGTTAGGGTTTGGGATTGGAGTTGGGGTTAGGGTTAGGGGTTAGGGTTAGGTTTAGGGGTTAGGGTTGGGGTTAGGGGTTAGGGTTAGGGTTAGGGCTTAGGGGTTAGGTTTAGGGGTTACGGGTTAGGGTTATGGGTTAGGGTTGGGGGTTAGGGTTAGGGTTAGGGGTTAGGTGTTAGGGTTAGGGGTTGGGTTTGTGTTTAGGGTTAGGGTTAGGCGTTACGTTTGGGTTAGGGTTAGGGGTTGGGGTTAGGGGTTAGGGGTTGGGTTTGTGTTTAGGGTTAGGGGTTACGGTTATGGTTAGGGGTTAGGATTAGGGATTAGGGGTTTGGGTAAGTGGTTTGTGGTTAGGGTTAGGTGTTTAGGGTTAGGGGTTACGGTTAGGGGTTAGGGTTTAGGGGTAGGGTTGGGTTAGGGGTTAGGGTTGGGGTTGGGGTTAGGGTTCGGGTTAGGGTTCGGGTTAGGGGTTAGGGCTAGGGGTTAGGGTTCGGAGTTCGGGTTAGGGGTTGGGGGTAGAGTTAGGCCTAGGGCTCAGAGTTGGGGTTAGGGGTTCTGTTTAAGGGTTAGTTTTAGGGGATAGGGTTAGCTTTAGGGTTAAGGGTAGGGTTAGGGTGAGGGGTTAGGGATAGGGGCTAGGGCTAGGGTTAGGGGGTAGAGTTAGGATTAAGGGTTGGGGTTAGGGTTAGTGGTGAGGGGTTAGGGTTAGGGGTTGGGGGTTAGATTTGGGGTTAGGGTTCGGGTTAGGGTTGGGGTTAGGTTTAGGGGTTAGGGGTTGGGGTTAGGGGTTTAGGATAAGGGTTAGGGGTTAGGGCTAGGGGTTAGGGTTTAGGGTTAGGGTTGGGTTAGGGGTGAGGGTTGGGTTGGGGGTTAGGGGTTCGGGCTAGGCGTTAGGGGTTCGCGTTGGGGGTTCGGGTTTTAGGGATTAGGGTTAGGGTTTAGGGTTAGGGGTTGGGTTAGGGTTAGGGTTAGGGTTTAGGGGTTAGGGTTAGGTGTTAGGGGTAGTGTTAGGATGAGGGTTTAGGGGTAGGGTTATGGGTTAGGGTTAGGTTAGGGGTTAGGGTTCGGGGTTCGGGGTAGGGTTAGGGGTATGGGTTAGTGTTAGCGATTAGGGTTAGGGATAGGGTTAGGGGTTAGGGTTAGGCGTTACGGTTAGGGTTAGTGGTTAGGGTTAGTGTTGGGTTTAGGGTTAGGCTTATGGGTTAGGGTTAGGGGTTAGGTTTAGGGGTTAGGCTTAGGGGTTAGGGGTACGGGTTAGGGGTTAGGGTTAGGGGTTACGGGTAGGGTTAGGGGTCTGGGTTGGGGTTAGGGATGGGGTAGGATTGGGGTTAGGGGTTATGGTTAGGGGGTAGGGTTAGGTTTAGCGTTATGGGTTAGGGTTAAGTTTAGGTTTAGGGTTAGGGGATAGGGTTCGGGATTGGGTTAGGGTTAGTGTTAGGGGTTAGGGGTTAGGGTTTAGGGTTAGTGTTAGGGGTAGGGTTAGGGTTATTGGTTAGTGTTAGCGGTTAGGGTTAGGGGTTCGGGTTAGCGTTAGGGTTAGCTTTAGGCGTTACTGTTAGGGTTAGTGGTTCGAGTTAGGTTTTGGGGTTAGTGTTGGGGTTAGGGTTAGGGGTTAGGGTTAGGGTTCGGGCTGGGTTAGGGTTAGTGGTTAGGGGTTAGGTTTAGGGTTAGGGTAAGGGTTAGGTTTAGGGGTTAGGGTTAGGCGTTAGGGGTTCGGGTTAGGGGTAGCGTTAGGGTTAGGGTTACGGGTAGGGTTAGTGGTCTGGGTTGGGGTTAGGGATAGGGTAGGGTTGGGGTTAGGGTTAGGTGTTACGGTTAGGGGTTAGGTTTAGCGTTAGGGTTAGGGTTAGGGGTTAGGTGTTAGTGTTAGGGGTTGGGTTTGTGTTTAGGGTTAGGGGTTACAGTTATGGTTAGGTGTTAGGAATAGGGATTAGGGGTAGGGTAAGGGCTAGGGTTGGGGTTAGGGGATAGGGTTAGGGCTAGGGGTTAGGGGTTCGGGTTGGGGGTTAGGGTTAGGGGTTACAGGTAGTGTTAGGGGGTAGGGTTAGGGGTTAGTGTTAGGGGTTAGGGTTTAGGGTCAGGGTTAGGGGTAGGGTTAGGGTTAGTGTTTGGGGTTAGAGTTGGGGTTAGGGTTGGGTTAGGGGTTAGGGTTAGGATTAGGGGTTGGGGTTAGGGTTAGGGGTTTAGGGGTAGGGTTGGGTTAGGGGTTAGGGTTGGGGTTAGGGTTCGGGTTAGGTGTAGGGGTTAGAATTAGGAGTTGGGTTAGGGGTTGGGGGTTAGGGGTAGAGGTAGAGTTAGGGGTTAGAGTTGGGGTTAGGGTTAGGGGTTAGGTTTAGGGGTTACGGGTTAGGGTTAGGGCTTAGGGTTGGGGGTTACCGTTAGGGTTAGGGGTTAAGGGTTAGGGTTAGGGGTTAAGGGTTAGGGGTTGGGGGTTAGGGTTTAGGGGTAGGGTTGGGATAGGGGTTAGGGTACGGATTAGGGGTAGAGTTAGGGTTAGGGGTTAGGATTAGGAGTTGGGTTAGGGGTTGGGGGTAGAGGTAGGGTTAGGGGTTAGAGGTGGGGTTAGGGTTAGGGTTACGGGTTAGGTGTAGGGGTTAGTTTTAAGGGTTAGGGTTAGCTTTAGGGTTAGGGGTAGGGTGAGGGGTAAGTGTTAGGGTTAGGTTTAGGGTTCGGGTTAAGGGTTAGGGTTCGGGTGAGGGGTTAGGGTTGGGGTTGGGGGTAGGGGTTAGGATTAGGAGTTCAGGTTCGGGGTTGGGGGTTAGGGGTAGAGGTAGGGTTAGGGGTTAGAGTTGGGGTTAGGGTTAGGGGTTAGGTTTAGGGGTTAGTTTTAGGGGTTAGGGTGAGGGGTAAGGGTTTGGGTTAGGTTTAGGGTTAGCGTTAAGGGTTAGGGTTAGGGGTTAGGGTTAGGATTAGGGTTAGGGTTTAGAGTTAAGTTTAGGGTTATGGGTTAGGGGTTAGGGTTAGGCATAGGGTTAGGGATTAGAGGTTGGGGGTTAGAGTTGGGGTTAGGGTTAGTGGTTAGGTTTAGGGGTTAGGGTTAGGGTATTAGGGGTTAGGGTTTAGGGTTAGGGATAGGGTTAGGGTGAGGGGTTAGGGGTAGCGTTATGGCTTAGGGTTAGGGGTTAGGTTTAGGGGTTAGGGTTAGGGTTTAGGGTTAGGGGTAGTGTTAGGGTGAGGGTTAAGGGGTAGGGTTATGGGTTAGGGTTAAGTTAGGGGTTCGGGGTAGGGTTATTGGTTAGTGTTAGCGGTTAGGGATAGGGTTAGGGGTTAGGGTTAGCGTTAGGGGTTAGGGTTAGCTTTAGGCGTTACGGTTAGGGTTAGTGGTTTGGATTAGGTTTAGGGGTTAGTGTTGGGGTTGGGGTTAGGGTTAGTGGTTAGGGTTCGGGTTAGGGGTTAGGGCTGGGTTAGGGTTAGGGGTTAGGGTTAGGGGTTAGGTTTAGGGTTAGGTTTAGGGGTTAGTGTTAGGGGTTCGGGGTTAGGGTTAGGGGTTACGGGTTGGGTTAGTGGTCTGGGTTGGTGTTAGGGATAGGTTAGGGTTGGGTTTAGGGTTAGGGGTTACGGTTAGGGGTTAGGGTTAGGTTTAGCGTTATGGGTTAGGGTTAGTGTTGGGTTAGGGTTAGGGGATAGGGTTAGGGATAGGGTTAGGGTTAGGGATTAGGGGTTAGAGTTAAGGTTAGGGGTTAGGTTTAGGGGTTAGGGTTTAGGCGTTAGTGTTAGGGTTTAGGATTAGGGGTAGGGTTAGTGTGAGGGGTTAGGGGTAGGTTTATGGGTTAGGGTTAGGTTTAGGGGTTAGGTTTAGGGGTTAGGGTTTAGGGGCTAGGGTTTAGGGTTCGGGGTATGGTTAGGGTGAGGGGTTAGGGGTAGGGTTATGGGTTAGGGTTAGGTGTTAGGGTTAGGCATTACGGTTAGGGTTAGTGGTTAGGGTTAGGGGTTAGTGTTGGGGTTAGGGTAAGGGGTTAGGGCTGGATTAGGGCTAGGGGTTAGGTTTAGGGTTTAGGGTTAGGGGTCTGGGTTGGGGTTAGGGATAGGGTAGGGTTGGGGTTCGGGTTAGGGGTTATGGTTAGGGGTTAGGGTTAGGTTTAGCGTTATGGGTTAGGGTTAGGGTAAGGGGTAGGGTTAGGGTTAGGGTTAGCCTTAGTGTTAGGGTTAGTGTTAGGGGTTAGTGGTTTGGGTTAGGTGTTAGGGTTAGGGGTTGGGTTTGTGTTGAGGGTTAGGGGTTGGGGTTAGGGGTTGGGTTTGTGTTTAGGGTTAGGGGTTACGGTTATGGTTAGGTGTTAGGATTAGGGATTAGGGGTAGGGTAAGGGCTAGGGTTGGGGATAGGGGTTAGGGTTAGGGGTTAGGGGTTAGGGTTAGGGCTTGGGGGTTAGGGTTAGGGGTAGGGTTAGGGGTTCGGGTTTAGTGTTCGGGGTTAGTGTTAGGGGTTAGGGTTTAGGGTCAGGGGTCGGGTTAGGGTTAGGTTTTGAGGTTAGAGTTGGGATTAGGGTTAGGCTTAGGGTTAGGTTTAGGGGTTAGGGGTTGGGGGTGAGGGTTAGGGGTTAGGGTTAGGTGTTAGGGTTGGGGGTTAGGGGTTGGGTTAGGGTTAGGTTTAGGGGTTGGGGGTTAGGGTTTGGGGTTAGAGTTGGGGTTAGGGTTAGGGTTAGGTTTAGGGGTTGGGGTTAGGGGTTAGGGTTAGGGCTTAGGGGTTAGGTTTAGGGGTTACGGGTTAGGGTTATGGGTTAGGGTTGGGGGTTAGGGTTAGGTGTTAGGGGTTAGGGTTAGGGGTTAGGGTTAGGGGTTGGGGGTTAGGGTTAGCGTTCGGGTTGGGGTTAGGGGTTAGGGGTTGGGGTTAGGGGTTAGGTGTTAGGGTTAGGGTTAGGGTTAGGGTTAGGGTTAGGGTTAGGGTTAGGGTTAGGTTTAGGGGTTGGGGTTAGGGGTTAGGGTTAGGGCTTAGGGGTTAGGTTTAGGGGTTACGGGTTAGGGTTATGGGTTAGGGTTGGGGGTTAGGGTTAGGTGTTAGGGGTTAGGGTTAGGGGTTAGGGTTAGGGGTTGGGGGTTAGGGTTAGCGTTCGGTTTGGGGTTAGGGTTAGGGGTTGGGGTTAGGGGTTAGGTGTTAGTGTCAGGGGTTGGGTTTGTGTTTAGGGTTAGGGGTTACGGTTATGGTTAGGTGTTAGGAATAGGTATTAGGGGTAGGGTTAGCGGTAGGGTAAGGGCTAGGGTTGGGGTTAGCCGTTAGGGTTAGGGGATAGGGTTAGGGGTTAGGGCTAGGGGTTCGGGGTTGGGGGTTAGGGTTAGGGGTAGGGTTAGGGGTTCGGGTTAGGGGTTAGTGTTAGGGGTTAGGGTTAGGGGTTAGGGTTTAGGGTCAGGGTTAGTGTTTGGGGTTAGAGTTGGGGTTAGGGTTTAGGGGTTAGGATTAGGGGTTAGGGTTTAGGGGTAGGGTTGGGTTATTGTTAGGGTTTAGGATTAGGGGTAGGGTTAGTGTGAGGGGTTAGGGTTAGGGTTAGGGTTAAGGTTAGGGGTTAGGTTTAGGGGTTAGGGTTTAGGCGTTAGGGTTAGGGTTTAGGATTAGGGGTAGGGTTAGTGTGAGGGGTTAGGGGTAGGTTTATGGGTTAGGGTTAGGTTTAGGGGTTAGGTTTAGGGGTTAGGGTTTAGGGGTTAGGGTTTAGGGTTCGGGGTATGGTTAGGGTGAGGGGTTAGGGGTAGGGTTATGGGTTAGGTGTTAGGGTTAGGCATTACGGTTAGGGTTAGTGGTTAGGGTTAGGGGTTAGAGTTGGGGTTAGGGTAAGGGGTTAGGGCTGGATTAGGGCTAGGGGTTAGGTTTAGGGGTTAGGGGTTAGGGTTAGGGGGCTGGGATGGGGTTAGGGATAGGGTAGGGTTGGGGCTCGGGTTAGGGGTTATGGTTAGGGGTTAGGGTTAGGTTTAGCGTTATGGGTTCGGGTTAGTGTTAGGTTTAGGGTTAGGGTTAGGGGTAGGGTTAGGGTTAGCGTTAGTGTTAGGGGTTAGTGGTTCGGGTTAGGGTTGGGTTTTGGGTTAGGGGTTGGGGTTAGGGTTAGGGGTTAGGTGTTAGGGTTAGGGGTTGGGTTTGTGTTTAGGGTTAGGGGTTGGGGTTAGGGGTTGGGTTTGTGTTTAGGGTTAGGGGTTACTGTTATGGTTAGGTGTTAGGATTAGGGATTAGGGGTAGGGTAAGGGCTAGGGTTGGGGATAGGGGTTAGGGGTAGGGGTTAGGGGTTGGGGGTTAGGGGTTGGGGGTTAGGGTTTAGGGTTAGGGGTTCGGGTTAGGGTTTAGTGTTCGGGGTTAGTGTTAGGGGTTAGAGTTAGGGTTTAGGGTCAGGGTTCGGGGTCGGGTTAGGGTTTAGGGTTAGGTTTTGAGGTTAGAGTTGGGGTTAGGGGTTAGGCTTAGGGTTAGGTTTAGGGGTTGGGGGTTAGGGTTAGGGGTTAGGGTTAGGTTTAGGGGTTAGGGTTAGGGGTTGGGTTACATAGAACATAGAACATAGAACATTACAGCGCAGAACAGGCCCTTCGGCCCACGATGTTGCACCGACCAGTTAAAAAAAAAACTGTGACCCTCCAACCTAAACCAATTTCTTTTCGTCCATGAACCTATCTACGGATCTCTTAAACGCCCCCAAACTAGGCGCATTTACTACTGATGCTGGCAGGGCATTCCAATCCCTCACCACCCTCTGGGTAAAGAACCTACCCCTGACATCGGTTCTATAACTACCCCCCCTCAATTTAAAGCCATGCCCCCTCGTGCTGGATTTCTCCATCAGAGGAAAAAGGCTATCACTATCCACCCTATCTAAACCTCTAATCATCTTATATGTTTCAATAAGATCCCCTCTTAGCCGCCGCCTTTCCAGCGAAAACAATCCCAAATCCCTCAGCCTCTCCTCATAGGATCTCCCCTCCATACCAGGCAACATCCTGGTAAACCTCCTCTGCACCCTCTCCAAAGCCTCCACATCCTTCCTGTAATGTGGGGACCAGAACTGCACACAGTACTCCAAGTGCGGCCGCACCAGAGTTGTGTACAGTTGCAACATAACGCTACGACTCCTAAATTCAATCCCCCTACCAATAAACGCCAAGACACCATATGCCTTCTTAACAACCTTATCTACTTGATTCCCAACTTTCAGGGATCTATGCACACATACACCTAGATCCCTCTGCTCCTCCACACTATTCAAAGTCCTCCCGTTAGCCCTATACTCAACACATCTGTTATTCCTACCAAAGTGAATTACCTCACACTTCTCCGCATTAAACTCCATCCGCCACCTCTCGGCCCAACTTTGCAACCTGTCTAAGTCTTCCTGCAGACTACGACACCCTTCCTCACTGTCTACCACACCACCGACTTTGGTGTCATCAGCAAATTTGCTAATCCACCCAACTATACCCTCATCCAGATCATTAATAAATATTACAAACAGCAGTGGCCCCAAAACAGATCCCTGAGGTACACCACTTGTAACCGCACTCCATGATGAATATTTACTATCAACCACCACCCTCTGTTTCCTATCCGCTAGCCAATTCCTGATCCAATTTCCTAGATCACCCCCAATCCCATACATCTGCATTTTCTGCAGAAGCCTACCATGGTGAACCTTATCAAACGCCTTACTAAAATCCATATATACCACGTCCACTGCCTTGCCCCCATCCACCTCCTTGGTCACTTTCTCAAAAAACTCAATAAGGTTAGTAAGGCACGACCTACCTGCCACAAAACCATGCTGACTATCACCTATCAATTCATTACTCTCCAAATAACTATAAATCCTATCCCTTATAATTTTTTCCAACATCTTGCCGACAACAGAAGTGAGACTCACCGGTCTATAATTCCCGGGGAAGTCTCTGTTCCCCTTCTTAAACAATGGGACAACATTCGCTAACCTCCAATCTTCTGGTACTATACCAGAGGCCAACGACGACCTGAAGATCAGAGCCAGAGGCTCTGCAATCACTTCTCTTGCCTCCCAGAGAATCCTTGGATAAATCCCATCCGGACCAGGGGATTTATCTATTTTCAGACCCTCCAGAATATCCTGCACATCCTCCTTATCAACTGTAATACTGTCTATTCTACTCCCTTGCAACCCAGTGTCCTCCTCAGCTATATTCATGTCCCCTTGCGTGAACACCGAAGAGAAATATTGGTTCAATGCTTCACCAATCTCCTCCGGTTCCACACATAACTTCCCTCTGCCATCTATAACTGGCCCTAAACTTGCCCTAACCAACCTTCTGTTCTTGACATACCTATAGAACGCCTTAGGATTCTCTTTAACCCTATCCGCCAAAGTCTTCTCATGTCCCCTTTTAGCCCTTCTAAGCTCGCTCTTCAACTCCCTCTTAGCCAATCTAAAGCTTTCTAGTGCACTACCCGAGTGCTCACGTCTCATCCGAACATAAGCCTCCTTTTTCTTTTTAACCAACAAAGAAACTTTTTTGGTGCACCACGGTTCCCTAGCCCTACCAATTCCTCCTTGCCTGACAGGGACATACCTATCACAGACTCGCAGTAGCTGCTCCTTGAAAAAACTCCACATGTCGGACGTTCCCAGTCCCTGTAATCTCCTAGTCCAACCTATGTTTCCTAATTCTCTCCTAATAGCCTCATAATTACCCTTCCCCCAGCTAAAACCACTGGCCCGAGGTTCATGCCTATCCCTTTCCATCACTAAGGTGAACGTAACCGAATTGTGGTCACTATCACCAAAATGCACACCAACTTCCAAGTCTAGCACCTGGTCTGGCTCATTTCCCAGCACCAGATCCAATATAGCCTCACCTCTAGTTGGCCTGTCTACATACTGAGTCAAAAAACCTTCCTGCACGCTTTGAACAAAAACTGACCCCTCTAACGAGCTAGAGCTATAACAATTCCAGTCAATATTAGTCAAGTTAAAATCCCCCATAACAATTGCCCTATTACTTTCACTCCTAAGCAGGATTGACTCCGCAATCCTTTCCTCAACCTCTCTAGAACTTTTAGGAGGTCTATAAAAGACTCCCAACAGGGTGACCTCTCCTCTCCTATTTCTAATCTCCGCCCATACTACCTCAACAGATAAGTCCTCATCAAACCTCCTCTCTGACACTGTGATACAATCTCTGACAAATAATGCTACCCCTCCCCCTCTTCTACCTCCTTCCCTACTTCGACTAAAACATTTGAACCCCGGGACCTGCAGCATCCATTCCTGCCCCTGCTCTATCCATGTCTCTGAAATAGCCACAACATCGAAGTCCCAGGTACTGATCCACGCTGCAAGTTCACCCACTTTATTGCGAATACTCCTGGCATTGAAGTATACACATTTCAAACCCTGCTCCACCCCACCTCTGCAATGCCGTGCATTGCAGTCCCCATCCATGCATCCCTCACTTTCAGCCCCACTACTCAGGATCCCTCCCCCCCCCCGAATCAGTTTAAACCTCCCTGCATGGCCTTAGCAAATTTACCCCCCAGGATATTGGTCCCCTTCTGATTAAGGTGTAGACCATCCTTCTCATAGAGGTCACACCTTCCCCAGTACGAGCCCCAATTGCTTAAGTACCTGAACCCCTCCCTCCTGCACCATCCCCTCAGCCATGAATTCAAACCTTCCCTCTCCCTATTCCTCTCTAAACTATCCCGTGGTACAGGCAAGAGTCCAGAGATAACCACTCTGTCAGTCTTGGCCTTTAGTTTCCACCCCAACTCCATAAATCCCTGCCTAATATCCCCTTCCCCTATCCTCCCTATGTCGTGTGTCCCCACATGTACAATAACTTGTGGTTTATCTCCCTCCCCCCTAAGAGTCCTGAATACCCTGTCAGACACATCCCGGACCCCAGCCCCTGGTAGGCAACACACCAACCCTGAGTCCCTACCTTTAGTTCCGACCCTCCTATCTGTCCCCTTAATTGTGGAGTCCCCAATCACAAGGCCCAGTCTTTTACAGCCCCTAACCACCTGAGCTTTCTCACTCGGCTCACCCCCAGAGATCTGCTCTCTATGCTCAGTTGATTCCTCCTCAACTGTAGCCTCCAGCACCGAAAACCTATTATGGAGGGGAACCGCCCCAGGGGATTGTCTTCCCGATTGCTTCTTACCCCTCCTCCTGGCATTGACCCAAGCCTCATTTCTAGGAGTTACTATTTCTCTATAACTCCTATCAACTTCCACCTCCGCCTCCCGAATTATGCGGAGTTCCTCTACCTCCCCCTCCAGCTCCTTTACACGCTCCTCCAGAAGCTGCAATCTAATGCACTTCTTACAACTAAAATCTCCTGAAACACTACTGGATTTCCTCACCACATACATCCCACAGGAGATGCAGCATACTGCCTGAACTGCCATCCCTGAAGCCATTACCAGCAAGAAAAAAAGAAAACAAAAAACTTCCCCACACTTCCCCAACTGTCACTCTCCACTGCAGCCCGAGCAGCACTCCCTCACTGAGACACCAACTGTCACACTCTACTGCAGCCCGAGCAGCACTCCCACAGTGAGACACCAACTGTCACACTCTACTGCAGCCCGAGCAGCACTCCCTCACTGAGACACCAACTGTCACACTCTACTGCAGCCCGAGCAGCACTCCCTCACTGAGACACCAACTGTCACACTCTACTGCAGCCCGAGCAGCACTCCCTCACTGAGACACCAACTGTCACACTCTAAGGGGTTGGGGGTTAGGGTTTGGGGTTAGAGTTGGGGTTAGGGTTAGGGGTTAGGGTGAGGGTTAGGGTGAGGGTTAGGTTTAGGGGTTAGGGTTGGGGTTAGGGTTGGGGGTTAGGGTTTGGGTTAGGGCTTAGGGGTTAGGGTTAGGTTTAGGGGTTACGGGTTAGGGTTGGGGGTTAGGGTTAGGGATTAGGGGTTGGGGGTTAGGGTTAGGGTTGGGGTTAGGTGTTAGGGGTTGGGGTTAGGTGTTAGTGTTAGGGGTTGGGTTTGTGTTTAGGGTTAGGGGTTATGGTATGGTTAGGTGTTAGGAATAGGTATTAGGGGTAGGGTAAGGGCTAGGGTTGGGGTTAGCCGTTAGGGTTAGGGGATAGGGTTAGGGGTTAGGGCTAGGGGTTAGGGTTAGGGGTTCGGGTTACGGGTTGGGGGTTAGGGTTAGGGGTTCGGGTTAGGGTCAGGGTCAGGGTTAGGGTTAGTGTTAGGGTTTGGGGTTAGAGTTGGGGTTAGGGTTGGGTTAGGGGTTAGGTGTTTGGATTAGGGGTTGGGGGTTAGGGTTAGGGATTAGGGGTTTAGGGTTAGGGTTTAGGGGTAGGGTTGGGTTAGGGGTTAGGGTTGGGGTTAGGGTTCGGGTTAGGGGTAGTGGTTAGGATTAGGAGTTCGGGTTTGGGGTTGGGGGTTGGGGGTAGAGGTAGGGTTAGGGGTTAGAGTTGGGGTTAGGGTTAGGGGTTAGGTTTAGGGGTTACGGGTTAGGGGTTACGGGTTAGGGGTTAGGGTTGGGGGTTACGGTTAGTGTTAGGGGTTAAGGGTTAGGGGTTAAGGGTTGGGGGTTAGGGTTTAGGGGTAGGGTTGGGTTAGGGGTTAGGGTTGGGGTTAGGGTTCGGATTAGGGGTAGGGTTAGGGGTTAGGATTAGGAGTTGCGTTAGGGGTTGGGGGTTAGCGGTAGAGGTAGGGTTAGGGGTTAGAGGAGGGGTTAGGGTTAGGGTTACGGGTTAGGTTTAGGGGTTAGTTTTAAGGGTTAGGGTTAGCTTTAGGGTTAGGGGTAGGGTTAGGGTGAGGGGTTAGGGTTAGGGTTAGGTTTAGGGTTAGGGTTAAGGGTTAGGGTTCGGGTGAGGGTTAGGGGTTAGAGTTGGGGTTCGGGGTAGGGGTTAGGATTAGGAGTTCAGGTTAGGGGTTGGGTGTTAGGGGTAGAGGTAGGGTTAGGGGTTAGAGTTGGGGTTAGGGTTAGGGGTTAGGTTTAGGGGTTAGTTTTAGGGGTTAGGGTTAGGGTGAGGGGTAAGGGTTAGGGTTAGGTTTAGGGTTAGGGCTAAGGGTTAGGGTTAGGGGTTAGGGTTAGGATTAGGGGTTAGGGTTAAGTTTAGGGTTATGGGTTAGGGGTTAGGGTTAGGCGTAGGGTTAGGGATTAGAAGTTGGGGGTTAGAGTTGGGGTTAGGGTTAGTGGTTAGGTTTAGGGGTTAGGGTTTTAGGGGTTAGGGTTAGGGTTTAGGGTTAGGGATAGGGTTAGGGGTTGGGGTTAGGGTAAGAGGTTAGGGTTAGGGGTAGTGTTAGGGTGAGGGTTAAGGGGTCGGGTTATGGGTTAGGGTTATGGTTAGGTTAGGGGTTAGGGGTAGCGTTAGGGTTATTGGTTAGTGTTAGCGGTTAGCGATAGGGTTAGGGGTTAGGGTTAGCGTTAGGTGTTAGGGTTAGCTTTAGGCGTTACGGTTAGGGTTAGTGGTTAGGGTTAGCTTTAGGGGTTAGTGTTGGGGTTAGGGTTAGGGGTTAGGGTTAGGGGTTAGGGCTGGGTTAGGGGTTAGGTATGGTGTTAGGTTTAGGGGTTAGTGTTAGGGGTTCGGGTTAGGGGTTAGGGTTAGCGTTAGGGTTAGGGGTTACGGGTAGGGTTTGTGGTCTGAGTTGGTGTTAGGGATAGGGTAGGGTTGGGGTTAGGGTTCGGGGTTACGGTTAGGGGTGAGGGTTAGGTTTAGCGTTATGGGTTAGGGTTAGTGTTGGGTTAGGGTTAGGGGATAGGGTTAGGGATAGGGTTAGGGATTAGGGGTTAGAGTTAAGGTTAGGGGTTAGGTTTAGGGGTTAGGGTTAGGGTTTAGGCGTTAGGGTTTAGGATTAGGGGTAGGGTTAGTGTGAGGGGTTAGGGGTAGGTTTATGGGTTAGGGTTAGGTTTAGGGGTTAGGTTTAGGGGTTAGGGTTTCGGGGTTAGGGTTTCGGGTTCGGGGTATGGTTAGGGTGAGGGGTTAGGGGTAGGGTTATGGGTTAGGGTTAGGTGTTAGGGTTAGGCATTACGGTTAGGGTTAGTGGTTAGGGTTAGGGGTTAGTGTTGGGGTTAGGGTAAGGGGTTAGGGCTGGGTTAGGGCTAGGGGTTAGGTTTAGGGTTTAGGGTTAGGGGTCTGGGTTGGGGTTAGGGAAAGGGTAGGGTTGGGGTTCGGGTTAGGGGTTATGGTTCGGGGTCAGGTTTGGTTTAGCGTTATGGGTTAGGGTTAGTGTTAGGGTTAGGTTTAGAGTTAGGGGTAGGGTTAGGGTTAGGGTTAGGGTTAGCGTTAGTGTTAGGGGTTAGTGGTTCATGTTAGGGGTTCGGGTTAGGGTTGGGTTTTGGGTTAGGGGTTGGGGTTAGGTGTTAGGGTTAGGGGTTGGGTTTGTGTTTAGGGTTAGGGGTTGGGGTTAGGGGTTGGGTTTGTGTTTAGGGTTAGGGGTTACGGTTATGGTTAGGTGTTAGGATTAGGGATTAGGGGTAGGGTAAGGGCTAGGGTTGGGGATAGGGGTTAGGGGTAGGGGTTAGGGGTTGGGGGTTAGGGGTAGGGGTTCGGGTTAGGGTTTAGTGTTCGGGGTTAGGGTTAGGGGTTAGGGTTTAGGGTCAGGGTTCGGGGTCGGGTTAGGGGTTAGGGTTAGGTTTTGAGGTTAGAGTTGGGGTTAGGGTTAGGGGTTAGGCTTAGGGTTAGGTTTAGGGGTTAGGGGTTGTGCGTTAGGGTTAGGGGTTAGGGTTAGGTTTAGGGGTTAGGGTTGGGGGTTAGGGTTAGGGGTTAGGGTTAGGGGTTAGTGTTAGGGGTTAGGTTGAGGGTTAGGGTTTGGCGTTAGAGTTGGGGTTAGGGTTTAGGGTTAGGTTTAGGGGTTAGGGTTGGGGTTAGGGTTAGGGTTGGGGTTGGGGGTTAGGGTTTGGGATAGGGCTTAGGGGTTAGGGTTAGGGGTTACGGGTTAGGGGTTAGGGTTGGGGGTTAGGGTTAGGTGTTAGGGTTTGGCGTTGGGGGCTAGGGTTAGGGTTGGGGTTAGGTGTTAGAGTTAGGGTTATGGGTTGGGGTCAGGGGTTAGGTGTTAGTGTTAGGGGTTGGCTTTGTGTTTAGGGTTAGGGGTTACGGTTATGGTTAGGTGTTAGGAATAGGGATTAGGGGTAGGGTAAGGGCTAGGGTTGGGGTTAGCCGTTAGGGTTAGGGGACAGGGTTAGGGGTTAGGGCTAGGGTTTAGGGTTAGGGGTTCGGGGTTCGGGGTTGGGGGTTAGGGTTAGGCGTTAGGGGTAGGGGTTCGGGTTAGGGGTTACGGTTAGGGGTTAGGGTTAGGTTTAGCGTTATGGGTTAGGGTTAGTGTTGGGTTAGGGTTAGGGGATAGGGTTAGGGATAGGGTTAGGGATTAGGGGTTAGAGTTAAGGTTAGGGGTTAGGGTTTAGGCGTTAGGGTTAGGGTTTAGGATTAGGGGTAGGGTTAGTGTGAGGGGTTAGGGGTAGGTTTATGGGTTAGGGTTAGGTTTAGGGGTTAGGTTTAGGGGTTAGGGTTTAGGGTTCGGGGTATGGTTAGGGTGAGGGGTTAGGGGTAGGGTTATGGGTTAGGGTTAGGTGTTAGGGTTAGGCATTACGGTTAGGGTTAGTGGTTAGGGGTTAGTGTTGGGGTTAGGGTAAGGGGTTAGGGCTGGGTTAGGGCTAGGGGTTAGGTTTAGGGTTTAGGGGTTAGGGTTAGGGGTCTGGGTTGGGGTTAGGGAAAGGGTAGGGTTGGGGTTCGGGTTAGGGGTTATGGTTAGGGGTCAGGTTTGGTTTAGCGTTATGGGTTAGGGTTAGTGTTAGGGTTAGGTTTAGGGTAAGGGGTTAGTGGTTCGTGTTAGGGGTTCGGGTTAGTGTTGGGTTTTGGGTTAGGGGTTGGGGTTAGGGTTAGGGGTTAGGTGTTGGGGTAGGGGTTGTGTTTAGGGTTAGGGGTTGGGGTTCGGGGTTGGTTTTGTGTTTAGGGTTAGGGGTTACGGTAATGGTTAGGTGTTAGGATTAGGGATTAGGGGTAGGGTAAGGGCTAGGGTTGGGGATAGGGGTTAGGGTTAGGGGTTAGAGGTCGGGGGTTAGGGTTAGGGGTAGGGTTAGGGGTTCGGGTTAGGGTTTAGTGTTCGGGGTTAGGGTTAGGGGTTAGGGTTTAGGGTCAGGGTTCGGGTTAGGGTTAGGTTTTGAGGTTAGAGTTGGGGTTAGGGGTTAGGCTTAGGGTTAGGGGTTGGGGGTTAGGGTTGGGGGTTAGGGTTAGGTTTAGGGGTTAGGGGTTAGGGTTAGGGTTAGGGGTTGGGGGTTAGGTTTAGGGTTAGGGTTTGGGGTTAGAGTTGGGGTTAGGGTTAGGGGTTAGGGTTGGGGTAAGGGTTAGGGTTGGGGGTTAGGGTTTGGGTTAGGGCTTAGGGTTAGGTTTAGGGGTTACGGGTTAGGGGTTCGGGTTGGGGGTTAGGGTTAGGTGTTAGGGTTAGGGGTTGGGGGTTAGGGTTAGGGTTGGGGTTAGGTGTTAGGGTTAGGGGTTGGGGTCAGGGGTTAGGTGTTAGTGTTAGGGGTTGGGTTTGTGTTTAGGGTTAGGGGTTACGGTTATGGTTAGGTGTTAGGAATAGGGATTAGGGGTAGGGTAAGGGCTAGGGTTGGGGTTAGCCGTTAGGGTTAGGGGACAGGGTTAGGGCTAGGGGTTAGGGGTTCGGGTTAGGGTTTGGGGGTTAGGGTTAGGGGTAGGGTTAGGGGTTCGGGTTAGGGGTTAGTTTAAGGGGTTAGGGTTAGGGTTTAGGGTCAGGGTTAGGGGTAGGGTTAGTGTTAGGGTTTGGGGTTAGAGTTGGGGTTAGGGTTGGGTTAGGGGTTAGGATTAGGGGTTGGGGGTTAGGGGTTAGGGGTTTAGGGTTAGGGTTTAGGGGTAGGGTTGGGTTAGGTGTTAGGGTTGGGGTTGGGATTAGGGTTCGGGGTAGGGGTTAGGATTAGGAGTTCGGGTTAGGGGTTGGGGGTTAGGGGTAGAGGTTAGAGTTAGGGTTAGGGTTGGGGTTGGGGTTAGGGTTCGGGTTAGGGTTTGGGGTAGGGGTTAGGATTAGGAGTTCGGGTTAGGGGTTGGGGGTTAGGGGTACAGGTAGGGTTAGGGGTTAGAGTTGGGGTTAGAGTTGGGGTTAGGTTTAGGGGTTAAGGGTTAGCGTTAGGGGTTAGGGGTTGGGGGTTAGGGTTTAGGGGTAGGGTTGGGTTAGGGGTTAGAAATCATAGAAATCATAGAAACCCTACAGTACAGAAAGAGGCCATTCGGCCCATCGAGTCTGCACCGACCACAATCCCACCCAGGCCCTACCCCCACATATTTACCCACTAATCCCTCTAACCTACGCATCTCAGGACTCTAAGGGGCAATTTTTAACCTGGCCAATCAACCTAACCCGCACATCTTTGGACTGTGGGAGGAAACCGGAGCACCCGGAGGAAACCCACGCAGACACGGGGAGAATGTGCAAACTCCACACAGACAGTGACCCAAGCCGGGAATCGAACCCAGGTCCCTGGAGCTGTGAAGCAGCAGTGCTAACCAGGGTTGGGGTTAGCGTTCGGATTAGGGGTAGGGTTAGGGGTTAGGATTAGGAGTTGCGTTAGGGGTTGGGGGTTCGGGGTAGAGGTAGAGTTAGGGGTTAGAGGTGGGGTTAGGGTTAGGGTTACGGGTTAGGTTTAGGGGTTAGTTTTAAGGGTTAGGGTTAGCTTTAGGGTTAGGGGTTAGGGGTAGGGTTAGGGTGAGGGGTAAGGGTTAGGGTGAGGGTTAGGGGTTGGGGTTGGGGTTCGGGGTAGGGGTTAGGATTAGGAGTTCAGGTTAGGGGTTGGGGGTTAGGGGTAGAGGTAGGGTTAGGGGTTAGAGTTGGGGTTAGGGGTTAGGTTTAGGGGTTAGTTTTAGGGGTTAGGGTGAGGGGTAAGGGTTAGGGTTAGGTTTAGGGTTAGGGTTAAGGGTTAGGGTTAGGGGTTAGGGTTAGTATTAGGGGTTAGGGTTAAGTTTAGGGTTATGGGTTAGGGGTTAGGGTTAGGGATTAGAGGTTGGGGGTTAGAGTTGGGGTTAGGGTTAGTGGTTAGGTTTAGGGGTTAGGCGTTAGGGTTTGGGTTTTAGGGGTTAGGGTTAGGGTTTAGGGTTCGGGATAGGGTTAGGGGTTAGGGGTAGCGTTATGGCTTAGGGTTAGGGTTAGGGGTTAGGTTTAGGGGTTAGGGTTAGAGGTTAGGGTTTAGGTTAGGGGTAGTGTTAGGGTGAGGGTTAAGGGGTAGGGTTATGGGTTAGGGTTAGGTTAGGGGTTAGGGGTAGGGTTAGGGTTATTGGTTAGTGTTAGCGGTTAGGGATAGGGTTAGGGTTAGGGGTTAGGGTTAGCTTTAGGCGTTACGGTTAGGGTTAGTGGTTAGGGTTAGGTTTAGGGGTTAGTGTTGGGGTTAGGGTTAGGGGTTAGGCGTTAGGGTTTAGGATTAGGGGTAGGGTTAGTGTGAGGGGTTAGGGGCAGGTTTATGGGTTAGGGTTAGGTTTAGGGGTTCGGTTTAGGGGTTAGGGGTCTCGGTTGGGGTTAGGGATAGGGTAGGGTTGGGGTTCAAGTTCGGGTTAGGGGTAGGGTTAGCGTTAGTGTTAGGGTTAGTGTTAGGGGTTAGTGGTTCGGGTTAGGGGTTCGGGTTAGGGTTGGGTTTTGGGTTAGGGGTTGGGGTTAGGGTTAGCGGTTAGGTGTTAGGGTTAGGGGTTGGGTTTGTGTTTAGGGTTAGGGGTTGGGGTTAGGGGTTGGATTTGTGTTTAGGGTTAGGGGTTACGGTTATGGTTAGGTGTTAGGATTAGGGATTAGGGGTAGGGTAAGGGCTAGGGTTGGGGATAGGGGTTAGGGTTAGGGGTTAGGGGTAGGGGTTAGGGTTAGGGGTTGGGGGTTAGGGGTAGGGGTAGGGTTAGGGGTTAGGGTTTAGTGTTCGGGGTTAGGGTTAGGGTTTAGGGTCAGGGTTCGGGGTCGGGTTAGGGGTTAGGGTTAGGTTTTGAGGTTAGAGTTGGGGTTAGGGTTAGGGGTTAGGGTTAGGCTTAGGGTTAGGTTTAGGGGTTAGGGGTTGGGGGTTAGGGGTTAGGGTTAGGTTTAGGGGTTAGGGTTGGGGGTTAGGGATAGGGGTTAGGGTTAGGGGTTGGGGGTTAGGGTTTGGGGTTAGAGTTGGGGTTCGGGTTAGGGGTTAGGGTTAGGTTTAGGGGTTAGGGTTAGGGATAGGGTGGGGGGTTAGGGTTTGGGTTAGGGCTTAGGGGTTATGGGTTAGGGTTAGGGGTTAGGGTTGGGGGTTAGGGTTCGGTGTTAGGGTTAGGGGTTGGGGGTTAGGGGGTTAGCGTTTCGGGGTAGGGTTGGGTTAGAGGTTAGGGTTGGGGTTAGGGTCAGCGTTCGGGTTAGTGTTAGGATTAGGAGTTCGGGTTAGGGGTTGGGGGTTAGGGGTAGAGGTAGGGTTAGGGGTTAGAGTTGGGGTTAGGGGTTAGGTTTAGGGGTTAGTTTCAAGGGTTAGGGTTGCTTTAGGGTTAGGGGTTAGGGTTAAGGGTAGGGGTAGGGTTAGGGTGAGGGGTAAGGATTAGGGTTAGGTTTAGGGTTAGGGTTAAGTGTTAGGGTTTGGGTTAGGAATAGGGTTAGGGGTTGGGTGTTAGGGTTAGGGTTAGGTTTAGGGGTTAGGGTTGAGGGTTAGGGTTTAGGGTTAGGGTTAGTGTTGGGGTTAGGCTTAGGTTTAGCGTTAGGTTTAGGGGTTAGAGTGAGGCGTTAGGGTTAGGGGTTGGGGGTTAGGGTTAGGGGTTAGGGTTAGGTTTAGGGGTTACGGGTTAGGGTTTGGGGTTATGTTTGGGGGCTAGGGTTAGGGGTTAGGGGTTGGGGGTTAGGGGTTGGGGGTTAGGGTTTAGGGGTAGGGTTAGGGTTAGGGTTAGGTTTAGGGTTTAGGGGTTAGGGTTAGGGGTTTAGGATAAGGGTTAGGGGTTAGGGCTGGGTTAGGGGTTAGGGTTGGGGGTTAGGGTTAGGGGTAGGGGTTAGGTTTAGGGTTTAGGGTTAGCCTTAGGGTTTGGGTTAGGGGTTACGGATAGGGTTCGGGGTAGGGTTAGGTTTAGCGTTATGGGTTAGGGTTAGTGTTAGGGTTAAGTTTAGGTTTAGGGTTAGGGGATAGGGTTCGGGATTGGGTTAGGTTTAGTGTGAGGGGTTAGGGGTTAGGGTTAGGGGTTCGGGTTAGGGCTGGGTTTAGGGTTAGGCGTTGGGGTTAGGGTTAGGGGTTCGGTGTTAGGGTTAGGGGTTGGGTTTGTGTTTAGGGTTAGGGTTAGGCGTTACGGTTAGGGTTAGGGGTTGGGGTTAGGGATTACGGGTTGCGTTTGTGTTTAGGGTTAGGGGTTACGGTTATGGTTAGGGGTTAGGATTAGGGATTAGGGGTAGGTAAGGGCTAGGGTTGGGGTTAGGGGTTAGGGGATAGGGTTAGGGCTAGGGGTTAGCGTTAGGGGTTGGGGTTAGGGTTAGGGGTTAGGGTTAGACTACGGGTTAGGGTTGGGGTTTGCGTTGGGGTTAGGGTTAGTGTTAGGGGTTAGGTTTAGGGGTTAGGGTTAGGGGTTAGAGTTAGGGGTTAGGGTTAGGGTTGGTTTAGGGGTTAGGGTTGGGGTTGCGGTTAGGGTTCGGGGTAGCGTTAGGGGTTAGGACTGGGGGTTAGGGTTCGGAGTTTGGGTTAGGGTTCGGAGTTCGGGTTAGGGGTTGGGGGTTAGGGGTAGAGTTAGGGTTAGGGCTTAGAGTTGGGGTTAGGGTTAGGGTTGGGGGTTAGGTTTAGGGGTTAGTTTTAGGGGTTAGGGTTAGCTTTAGGGTTAGGGGTAGGGTTAGGGTGAGGGGTTAGTGATAGGGGTTAGGGTTAGCGTTAGGGGGTAGGGTTAGGATTAAGGGTTGGGATTAGGGTTAGGGTAAGTGGTGAGGGGTTAGGGGTTGGAGGTTAGATTTGGGGTTAGGTTTCGGGTTAGGGTTAGGGGTTAGGGTTAGGGGTTCTGGCTGGGTTAGGGTTAGGGGTTAGGGTTTAGGTTTAGGGTTTACGGGTTAGGGGTTAGGGGTTCGGGTTAGGGTTAGCCTTAGGGTTAGGGCTACGGGTAGGGTTAGGGGTAGGGTTACGTTTAGCGTCATGGGTTAGGGTTAGTGTTAGGGTTAAGTTTAAGTTTAGGGTTAGGGGATAGGGTTCGGGATTGGGTTAGGGTTCGGGTTCGTGTTAGGGGTTAGGGTGAGGGGTTCGGGTTAGGACTGGGTTTAGGGTTAGGGGTTGGGGTTAGGGTTAGAGGTTAGGTGTTAGGGTTAGGGGTTGGGTTTGTGTTTAGGGTTAGGGTTAGGTGTTACGGTTAGGGTTAGGGGTTGGGGTTAGGGGTTGGGTTTGTGTTTAGGGTTAGGGGTACGGTTATGGTTAGGGGTTAGGATTAGGGATTAGGGGTAGGTAAGGGCTAGGGTTGGGGTTAGGGTTAGGGGATAGGGTTAGGGGTTAGGGTTAGGGGTTGGGGTTAGGGTTAGGGGTTAGACTACGGGTTAGCGTTGGGGTTTGCGTTGGGGTTAGGGTTAGTGTTAGGGGTTAGGTTTAGGGGTTAGGGTTCGGGATTAGAGTTAGGGGTTAGGGTTAGGGTTGGTTTAGGGGTTAGGGGTTTAGGGTTAGGGGTTAGGGCTAGGGGTTAGGGTTGGGTGAGGGGTTAGGGTTGGGGTTAGGGTTAGGGGTTAAGGCTAGGGGTTACGGTTAGGGGTTTGGGTAAGTGGTTTGTGGGTAGGGTTAGGTGTTTAGGGTTAGGGTTAGGGGTTACGGTTCGGGGTTAAGGTTTAGGGGTAGGGTTGGGTTCGGGGTTAGGGTTGGGGTTAGGGTTCGGGTTAGGGCTAGGGGTTAGGGTTCGGAGTTCGGGTTAGGGGTTGGGGGTTAGGGGAAGAGTTAGGCTTAGGGCTTAGAGTTGGATTTAGCGTTAGGGGTTAGGTTTAGGGGTTAGTTTTAGGGGAAAGGGTTAGCTTTAGGGTTAGGGTTAGGGTGAGGGGTTAGGGATAGGGGTTAGGGTTAGGGGGTAGGGTTAGGATTAAGGGTTGGGGTTAGGGTTAGGGGTGAGGGGTTAGATTTGGGGTTAGGGTTCGGGTTAGGGTTAGGGGTTAGGGTTGTGGTTAGGGTTAGGTTTAGGGGTTGGGGTTAGGGTTATAGGATAAGGGTTAGGGGTAGGGGTTAGGGTTTAGGGTTGGGTTAGGGGTTAGGGTTGGGGGTTAGGGTTAGGGGTTCGGGCTAGGGGTTAGGGGTTCGGGTTGGGGGTTAGGGTTTTAGGGATTAGGGTTTAGGGTTAGGGGTTGGGTCAGGGTTAGGGGTTAGGGTTAGGGGTTAGGGTTAGGGTTTGGTGTTTGGGGTAGTGTTAGGATGAGGGTTTAGGGGTAGGGTTATGGGTTAGCGTTAGGGTTAGGTTAGGGGTTAGGGTTCGGGGTTAGGGGTAGGGATAGGGGTATGGGTTAGTGTTAGCGGTTACGGTTCGGGATAGGGTTAGGGGTTAGGCGTTACGGTTAGGGTTAGTGGTTAGGGGTTAGTGTTGCGGTTAGGGTTAGGGGTTAAGACTGGGTTAGGGTTAGGGGTTAGGGTTAGGGGTTAGGTTTAGGGGTTGGTTTAGGGGTTAGGGGTTCGGGTTAGGGGTTAGGGTTAGCCTTAGGGTTAGGGTTTACGGGAAGGTTAGGGGTCTGGGTTGGGGTTAGGGATAGGGTAGGGTTGGGGTTATGGTTAGGGGGTAGGGTTAGGTTTAGCGTTATGGGTTAGGGTTAGTGTTAGGGTTAAGTTTACGTTTAGGGTTAGGGTTCGGGGATAGGGTTCGGGATTGGGTTAGGGTTAGTGTTAGGGGTTAGGGTTAGGGGTTAGGGTTAGGGTTTAGGGTTAGGGGTAGTGTTAGGGGTAGGGTTAGGGTTATTGGTTAGTGTTAGCGGTTAGGGTTAGGGGTTCGGGTTAGCGTTAGGGGTTAGGGTTAGCTTTAGGCGTTACTGTTAGGGTTAGTGGTTAGGGTTAGGTTTCGGGGTTAGTGTCGGGGTTAGGGTTAGGGGTTAGGGTTCGGGGTTCGGGCTCGGTTAGGGTTAGGGTTTAGGGGTTAGGTTTAGGGTTAGGGTAAGGGTTAGGTTTAGGGGTTAGGGTTAGGGGTTCGGGTTAGGGGTTAGCGTTAGGGTTAAGGGTCGGGTTAGTGGTCTGGGTTGGGGTTAGGGATAGGGTAGGGTTGGGTTTAGGGTTAGGGGTTACGGTTCGGGGTTAGGTTTAGCGTTATGGGTTAGGGTTAGTGTTAGGGTAAGGTTTAGGGTTAGGGTAAGGGGATAGGGTGAGGGATAGGGTTAGGGTTAGGGATTAGGGGTTAGAGTTAGGGTTTAGGGTTAGGGGTAGGGTTAGTGTGAGGGGTTAGGGGTAGGGTTATGGGTCAGGTTTAGGGGTTAGGTTTAGGGGTTGGGGTTAGGGTTTAGGGGTTAGGGTTTAGGGTTAGGGGTAGGGTTAGGGTTCTGGGTTAGGGTTCTGGGTTAGGGTTACGTGTTAGGGTTAGGCGTTACGGTTAGGGTTAGTGGTTAGGGTTAGGGGTTAGTGTTGGGGTTAGGGTTAGGGGTTAGGGCTGGGTTAGGGTTAGGGGTTAGGTTTAGGGGTTATGGTTAGGGGTTAGGGGTTCGGGTTAGCGTTAGGAGTTACGGGTAGGGTTAGAGGTCTGGGTTGTGGTTAGGGATAGGGTAGGGTTGGGGTTAGGGTTAGGGGTTATGGTTAGGGGTTAGGGTTAGGTTTAGCGTTATGGGTTAGGGTTAGTGTTAGTGTTAGGGTTAGGGGATAGGGTTAGGGTTAGTGTTAGGGTTAGTGTTACGGGTTAGGGTTAGGGTTAGGGGTTCGGGTTAGGGTTGGGTTTTGGGTTAGGCTTAGGGTTAGGGGTTAGGGGTTGGATTTGTGTTTAGGGATAGGGGTTACGGTTAGGGTTAGGGGTTGGGGTTAGAACATAGAACATAGAACAGTACAGCACAGAACAGGCCCTTCGGCCCACGATGTTGTGCCGAGCTTTATCTGAAACCAAGATCAAGCTATCCCACTCCCTATCATCCTGGTGTGCTCCATGTGCCTATCCAATAACCGCTTAAATGTTTCTAAAGTGTCTGACTCCACTATCACTGCAGGCAGTCCATTCCACACCCCAACCACTCTCTGCGTAAAGAACCTACCTCTGATATCCTTCCTGTATCTCCCACCACGAACCCTATAGTTATGCCCCCTTGTAATAGCTCCATCCACCCGAGGAAATAGTCTTTGAACGTTCACTCTATCTATCCCCTTCATCATTTTATACACCTCTATTAAGTCTCCCCTCAGCCTCCTCCGCTCCAGAGAGAACAGCCCTAGCTCCCTCAACCTTTCCTCATATGACCTACCCTCCAAACCAGGCAGCATCCTTGTTAATCTCCTCTGCACTCTTTCCAGCGCTTCCACATCCTTCTTATAGTGAGGTGACCAGAACTGCACACAATATTCCAAATGTGGTCTCACCAAGGTCCTGTACAGTTGCAGCATAACCCCACGGCTCTTAAACTCCAACCCCCTGTTAATAAAAGCTAACACACTATAGGCCTTCTTCACAGCTCTATCCACTTGACTGGCAACCTTTAGAGATCTGTGGATATGGACCCCAAGATCTCTCTGTTCCTCCACAGTCTTCAGAACCCTACCTTTGACCCTGTAATCCACATTTAAATTTGTCCTACCAAAATGAATCACCTCACATTTATCAGGGTGAAACTCCATTTGCCATTTTTCAGCCCAGCTTTGCATCCTATCTATGTCTCTTTGCAGCCTACAACAGCCCTCCACCTCATCCACTACTCCACCAATCTTGGTGTCATCAGCAAATTTACTGATCCACCCTTCAGCCCCCTCCTCTAAGTCATTAATAAAAATCACAAAGAGCAGAGGACCAAGCACTGATCCCTGCGGCACACCGCTAGCAACCTGCCTCCAATCCGAAAATTTTCCATCGACCACCACCCTCTGCCTTCGGTCAGACAGCCAGTTACCTATCCAATCGGCCAACTTTCCCTCTATCCCACACCTCCTCACTTTCATCATAAGCCGACCATGGGGGACCTTATCAAACGCCTTACTAAAATCCATGTATATGACATCAACTGCCCTACCTTCATCAACACACTGAGTTACCTCCTCAAAAAATTTTATCAAATTTGTGAGGCACGACTTGCCCTTCACGAATCCGTGCTGACTATCTCGGATTCATCCGCATCTTTCTAAATGGTCGTAAATCCCATCCCTAAGGACCCTTTCCATCAATTTACCAACCACCGAAGTAAGACTAACCGGTCTATAATTACCAGGGTCATTTCTATTCCCTTTCTTAAACAGAGGAACAACATTCGCCATTCTCCAGTCCTCTGGCACCATCCCCGTGGACAGCGAGGACCCAAAGATCAAAGCCAAAGGCTCTGCAATCTCATCCCTTGCCTCCCACAGAATCCTAGGATACATTTCATCAGGCCCAGGGGACTTATCGACCTTCAGTTAATTCAAAACTGCCAAGACATCCTCCCTCCGAACATCTATTTCCTCCAGCCAATTAGCCTGTAACACCTTCTCTTCCTCAAAAACATGGTTAGGTGTTAGGGTTAGGGTTAGGGGTTAGGTGTTAGTGTTAGGGGTTGGGTTTGTGTTTAGGGTTAGGGGTTACGGTTATGGTTAGGTGTTAGGAATAGGGATTAGGGGTAGGGTAAGGGCTAGGGTTGGGGTTAGGGGATAGGGTTAGGGGTTAGGGCTAGGGGTTAGGGTTAGGGGTTAGGGGTTGGGGGTTAGGGGTTAGGGGTAGGGTTAGGGGTTCAGGTTAGGGGTTAGTGTTAGGGGTAGGGTTAGGGGTTAGTTTTAGGGGTTAGGGTTAGCTTTAGGGTTAGGGCTTAGGGTTAGGGTTCGGCGTAGGGTTAGGGTGAGGGGTAAGGGTTAGGGTTAGTGTTAGGGGTTAGGGTAAGTGTTTGGGGTTAGAGTTGGGGTTAGGGATAGGATTAGGGTTTAGGGGTTAGAGGTTAGGGGTTGGGGGTTAGGGTTTTAGCTTTAGGGCTAGGTGTTAGGGGTTAGGGTTTAGGGGTAGGGTTGGGTTAGGGTTGGGGTTAGGGTTGGGGTTAGGGGTAGGGTTAGGGTTAGGGGTAGGGGTTAGGATTAGGAGTTCGGGTTAGGGGTTAGCGGTAGAGGTAGGGTTAGGGGTTAGTTTTAGGGGTTAGGGTTAGCTTTAGGGTTAGGGCTTAGGGTTAGGGTTCGGCGTAGGGTTAGGGTGAGGGGTAAGGGTTAGGGTTAGTGTTAGGGATAGCGTTAGGGTTAGGATTAGGGTTAGGGGTAGGGTTAAGTTTAGGGTTATGGGTTAGGGTTAGGGGTTAGGTTAAGAGTTAGGGTTAGGGGTAGGGTTTAGGGTTAGGGTTCGGGGTTAGTTTTAGGGTTAAGGAGTTAGGGTTAGGGGTTAGGGTTAGGAGTTAGGGTTAGGGGTTCGGGGTTACGGTTAGGGTTAGGGGTTACGGGTAGTGTTAGTGTTAGAGTTAGGGGTCTGGGTTGGGGTTTGGAGTTAGGGTTTGGGTTAGGGATAAGGTTAGGGTTTCGGGTTAGGGGTTAGGGTTAGACTACGGGTTAGGGTTGGGGTTTGAGTTGGGGTTAGTGTTAGGGGTTAGGTTTAGGGGTTAGGTTTAGGGGTTAGATGTTAGGGTAGGGTTAGTGGTTAGGGTTAGAGGTTAGGGTTAGGGGTAGGGTTAGGGGTTAGAGTTGGGGTTCGGGTTAGGGGGTGGGGTTCGGGTTAGGGGTTAGGGTTAGACTACGGGTTAGGGTTGGGGTTTGCGTTGGGGTTAGGGTTAGTGTTAGGGGTTAGAGTTAGCGGTTAGGGTTGGTTTAGGGGTAAGGGTTGAGGGTTAGGGGTTTAGGGTTAGGGGTTAGGGCGAGGGGTTAGGGTTTAGGGGTAGTGTTGGGTGAGGGGTTAGGGTTGGGGTTTGGGTTAGGGGTTAAGGCTAGGGGTTAGGGTTAGGGGTTTGGGTTAGTGGTTTGTGGTTAGGGTTAGGTGTTTAGGGTTAGGGGTTACGGTTAGGGGTTAGGGTTTAGGGGTAGGGTTGGGTTAGGGTTGGGGTTGGGGTTAGGGTTCGGGTTAGGGGTTGGGGGTTAGGGGTAGGGTTAGGGCTTAGAGTTGGGGTTAGGGGTTATGTTTAGGGGTTAGGGTTAGCTTTAGGGTTAGGGCTTAGGGTTAGGGTTCGGCGTAGGGTTAGGGTGAGGGGTAAGGGTTAGGGTTAGTGTTAGGGATAGCGTTAGGGTTAGGATTAGGGTTAGGGGTAGGGTTAAGTTTAGGGTTATGGGTTAGGGTTAGGGGTTAGGTTAAGAGTTAGGGTTAAGGGTAGGGTTTAGGGTTAGGGTTCGGGGTTAGTTTTAGGGTTAAGGAGTTAGGGTTAGGGGTTAGGGTTAGGAGTTAGGGTTAGGGGTTCGGGGTTACGGTTAGGGTTAGGGGTTACGGGTAGTGTTAGTGTTAGAGTTAGGGGTCTGGGTTGGGGTTTGGAGTTAGGGTTTGGGTTAGGGATAAGGTTAGGGTTTCGGGTTAGGGGTTAGGGTTAGACTACGGGTTAGGGTTGGGGTTTGAGTTGGGGTTAGTGTTAGGGGTTAGGTTTAGGGGTTAGGTTTAGGGGTTAGAGGTTAGGGTAGGGTTAGTGGTTAGGGTTAGAGGTTAGGGTTAGGGTTAGGGGTTAGAGTTGGGGTTCGGGTTAGGGGGTGGGGTTCGGGTTAGGGGTTAGGGTTAGACTACGGGTTAGGGTTGGGGTTTGCGTTAGGGTTAGGGTTAGTGTTAGGGGTTAGAGTTAGCGGTTAGGGTTGGTTTAGGGGTAAGGGTTGAGGGTTAGGGGTTTAGGGTTAGGGCGTGGGGTTAGGGTTTAGGGGTAGTGTTGGGTGAGGGGTTAGGGTTGGGGTTTGGGTTAGGGGTTAAGGCTAGGGGTTAGGGTTAGGGGTTTGGGTTAGTGGTTTGTGGTTAGGGTTAGGTGTTTAGGGTTAGGGGTTATGGTTAGGGGTTAGGGTTTAGGGGTAGGGTTGGGTTAGGGTTGGGGTTAGGGTTCGGGTTAGGGGTTGGGGGTTAGGGGTAGGGTTAGGGCTTAGAGTTGGGGTTAGGGGTTATGTTTAGGGGTTAGGGTTAGCTTTAGGGTTAGGGGTAGGGTTAGGGTGAGGGTTTAGGGATAGGGGCTAGGGTTAGGGGGTAGGGTTAGGATTAAGGGTTGGGGTTAGGGTTAGGGTTTGTGGTTAGGGGTTAGATTTGGGATTAGGGTTCTGGTTAGGCTTCGGGGTTAGGGTTGGGTTAGGGTTAGGTTTAGGGGTTAGGGGCTGGGGTTAGGGTTAGGGGTTTAGGATAAGCGTTAGGGGTTAGGGCTAGGGGTTAGGGTTTAGGGTTAGGGTTGGGTTAGGGGTTAGGGTTGGGGGTTAGGGTTAGGGTAAGGGGTTCGGGTTAGGAGTTCGGGGTTGGGGGTTCGGGCTAGAGTTAGGGTTAGGGGTTAGAGTTGGGGTTAGGGTTATGGGTTATGTTTAGGGCTTAGGGTTAGAGGTTAGGGTTAGGCTTAGGGGTTAGGGTTGGGTTAGGGTTAGGTTTAGGGGTTAGGGGCTGGGGTTAGGGTTAGGGGTTTAGGATAAGCGTTAGGGGTTAGGGCTAGGGGTTAGGGTTTAGGGTTAGGGTTGGGTTAGGGGTTAGGGTTGGGGGTTAGGGTTAGGGTAAGGGGTTCGGGTTAGGAGTTCGGGTTAGGGGTTGGGGGTTCGGGCTAGAGTTAGGGTTAGGGGTTAGAGTTGGGGTTAGGGTTATGGGTTATGTTTAGGGCTTAGGGTTAGAGGTTAGGGTTAGCTTTAGGGTTAGGGGTTAGGGTTAGGGTGAGGGATAGGGGTTACGGTTAGGGTTAGGGGTTAGGGTTAGGTTAGGGGTTAGGGTTAGGCGTAGGGTTAGGGATTAGAGTTTGGGGGTTAGAGTTGGGGTTAGGGTTAGTGGTTAGCTTTAGGGGTTCGGGGTTAGGGGTAGGGTTTTCGGGGTTAGGGTTAGGGTTTAGGGTTAGGGATAGAGGGGATCTTATTGAAACATATAAGATGATTAGAGGTTTAGATAGGGTGGATAGTGATAGCCTTTTTCCTCTGATGGAGAAATCCAGCACGAGGGGGCATGGCTTTAAATTGAGGGGGGGTAGTTATAGAACCGATGTCAGGGGTAGGTTCTTTACCCAGAGGGTGGTGAGGGATTGGAATGCCCTGCCAGCATCAGTTGTAAATGCGCCTAGTTTGGGGGCGTTTAAGAGATCCGTAGATAGGTTCATGGACGAAAAGAAATTGGTTTAGGTTGGAGGGTCACAGTTTTTTTTTTTAACTGGTCGGTGCAACATCGTGGGCCGAAGGGCCTGTTCTGCGCTGTAATGTTCTATGTTCTATGTTCTATAGGGTGAGGGGTTAGGGGTAGGGTTATGGCTTAGAGTTAGGGGTTAGGTTTAGGGGTTAGGGTTAGGGTTTAGGGTTAGTGGTAGTGTTCGGGTGAGGGTTTAGGGGTAGGGTTATGGGTTAGGGTTCGGGTTAGGTTAGGGATTAGGGTTAGGGGTTAGGGGTAGGGTTAGGGTTATTGGTTAGTGTTAGCGGTTAGGGTTAGGGGTTCGGGTTAGCGTTAGGGGTTAGGGTTAGCTTTAGGCGTTACTGTTAGGGTTAGTGTTAGGTTTAGGGGTTAGTGTTGGGGTTAGGGTTAGGGGTTAGGGGTTAGGGCTGGGTTAGGGGTTAGGGTTAGGGTAAGGGTTAGGTTTAGGAGTTAGGGTTAGGGGTTAGGCGTTCGGGTTAGGGTTACGGTTTACGGGTAGGGTTAGTGGTCTGTGTTGGGGTTAGGGATAGGGTAGGGTTGGGGTTAGGGTTAGGGGTTACGGTTAGGGGTTAGGGTTAGGGGTTAGGTTTAGCGTTATGGGTTAGGGTTAGGTTTAGGGTGAGGGTAAGGGGACAGGGTTAGGGATTAGGGGTTAGAGTTAGGGGTTAGGTTTAGGGGTTAGGGTTAGGGATTAGGGGTTAGAGTTAGGGTTAGTGTGAGGGGTTAGGGGTAGGGTTATGGGTTAGGTTTAGGGGTTAGGTTTAGGGGTTGGGGTTAGGGTTAGGGTTTAGGGTTAGGGGTAGGGTTATGGCTTAGGTGTTAGGGTTAGGCGTTACGGTTAGGGGTTAGTGTTGGGGTTAGGGTTAGGGCTGGGTTAGGGTTAGGGGTTCGGGTTAGGGTTAGCGTTAGGGGTTACGGGTAGGTATAGAGGTCTGGGTTGGTGCTAGGGATAGGGTAGGGTTGGGGTTAGGGGTTATGGTTAGGGGTTAGGTTTAGCGTTATGGGTTAGGGTTAGGGTTAGGTTTAGGGTTAGGGGATAGGGTTAGGGTTAGTGTTCGGGTTAGTGTTAGGGGTTAGGGTTTGGGGTTCGGGTTGGGTTAGGGGTTGGGGTTAGGGTTAGCGGTTAGGTGTTAGTGTTAGGGTTTGTGTTTAGGGTTAGGGGTTACGGTTATGGTTAGGTGTTAGGAATAGGGATTAGGGGTAGGGTAAGGACTAGGGTTGGGGTTAGGGGTTAGGGCTCGGGGTTAGGGTGAGGGGTTCGGGTTAGGGGTTGGGGGTTAGGGGTAGGGTTAGGGGTTCGGGTTAGAGTTTGGGGTTAGTGTTAGTGGTTAGGGTTAGGTTTCAGTGGCAGGGTTAGGGTTAGTGTTAGGGTTTGGGGTTAGAGTTGGGGTTAGGGTTAGGGGTTAGGATTAGGGGTTAGGGTTAGGGTTGGGGT